>NC_068309.1:15155785-15457472 GCF_025860055.1 Xyrauchen texanus | reverse complement strand
CTGTGTGTGCGCATGACTGCATTGTGTATTGGTCCTTTCTGCTGAAAGTCATCTTTTGTTGGCTAATCTCATCTATGAAGGTTAAGCAGTCTCCTTTCCTGTCCCCTGAGAGGAGCAATTTGTTGACACAGACATCACTGATGTGATGACCCTCCTCAAAAGCTCTCACCTGATGAAGGACTTGAGCTCAGATTGGTTAGTTCAATCACATGACAGAGGGGGTCCACCCACAGAAAAATCTAACTTTGGGACTACATAGGACACAAATAAATTGCTGAGCTCCCTCAGATTTTCAGTATGTAATAAAACTGCTTATGTACTAGAAAAATGATGAATTTCTTGCTGTCTTAAAAAGATTAAGTTATTTGTAGCATTGATATTTATTGCAATATTAAAGCTTGAGGATGATAATCACAGAGAGATAGAGAGAGAGGGAGGGGAGAAGGAAATGAAGCCTGGGAGCTGCTGTTGCATTGCAGATAAACTGCGTATCCTGGACAACCCCTCCCTTTCCTATGCAATCGCCCCTCCACCAGACTCTCTCTCTATGACATCATCACTTCCACCATCCTGATTGTGCCCCTGCGAGGGAGACATGACTCAGCCACCTCCTCTGCCCACAACCCAGCGCATCCTCTGCACCCCTATGTGAGATGATGCTGTGGAAACCCTAAATCACAGCCATGACCTCCCTGTAACCATCCCTCAACGATGTATTGTCACATTTGCATCAGAAAAAAAAAATGACAAGCTGTGAAAGAATAAATATATTAGCTACTAGATGAAAAGATGAACTTGGTGAGAGTTTAAAAAAACAAGGCAAAATATATAGCTGTGAAAGTGCTTAACACATCCTCTTTTATGCTGTTACAGTCATCTCCTCTCCTCTAATGGCCAGGCTCCAGCATTATCCTTGGAAATGCAGAGATAGTTGATTTAGGGTACCCATCACTTGCAGACGTGTGGTCAGAGAGTGTGTTCAATTACTGTGAGGAAAATTGCTACTAGTCATTCACCAGTCATTCTTTAGGGTGAGGGCAGTTTCTCCTGTCATCATTATAGCCCAGTCCAATAAAAGCCACCTCCTGCTGAAAGGCAAGTGTGAGAAAGAAACCCAAGAGGCTTTGGAGAGAGACATTGCCCACATTTACCTGATGAGTTTCAAAATGTCTTAGTATTTAGTAGATCTCCCTTTTGCTTTGATGATATCATGCACTCGAGCTGGCATGGACTTCACAAGTTTGTGCAAAACCTGATGATCTATTTTATCGAAGTATGATTTGAGAATGTTTTCAATAGCATCTTGTTTGCTTCAATGGAAGCAGGGAAATCTGACCTTTTGAAAAAAGGTGGTGGTCAAGTCACAAATTAATTAAATCAAAATTTTCTCATTCATTCTATCAATTTTGTTTAAATGTATCGAAATCCTAAAACGTTCGATTTTAAATCCCAGATTTTCAATGTGGTCTCAGACTTGGTCCCCACTGTATATTATGCTATTATCCACCACATATATTTGATTACACCCAACACCAGTGTTGGGTGTAATCTGATTAGTAGTAGTAAATAATTACTTTTATTTAATTACTTTTAGTTTTAAAAAATGTGTGTTGCTCATTACAAATTAAAATCTTGTAATCCATATTTTCATAATAGGTGTGGTTGAGAAACAGATCAATAGTTAAGTCTTTTTTATACTATAAATCTCCATTTTCACTTTCACATTCTGAAGGTGAACACAAAAGTGTAGATTTATAGTAAAAAAGGATTAAAATATTGATCTGTTTCTCACCCAAAGGGATTACATTGCTTCAAAAGACATATTTTAAACCATTGGAGTCTTATGGATTAATTTTATGCTTCCTTAATGTGATTTTTGGAGCTTCAACGTATTGAAAAGAACTGAGATATTCTTTTAAAAATCTTTGCTTGTGTTCAGCAGAAGAAAGAAAGTCATACAAATCTGGGATAGCATAAAAGTGAAATTTTTGGGTGAACTATTCCTTTGAGTTTATTACTTTAAAGTACATTATTTGGGTTACACATGTTTTATTTTTTTTATGTAAAATACAATTCAAACATGAATCATGTTTATGTGTATGGTTATTTTTGTGGCTGCTAAGGAGACAATGACAATACATTTTTTTTTTTTTTTTTTTTAAGAAAGTAACTTAAAAGTAAATTAATTAATAATTTGATTATTTATTTATTTATTTATATTATACATTTGTTATGGATTACTATTTTTGAGTAGTAACTTCCCCGACCCCAACACTGGTTTTGACAGATTACACATAATTCTCAAATACAACACAAACCAACAAGGTTGCTTAACAACATTTATTGCAGTTGGTCACATGCTTTAAAGCCCCTTTTTACCCTGCCACCTCTCAAGCCCATCGATTGAATTTGAGCATGAGTATATACACATGTTGTAGGTGTGTCTAACAAGGGTTGGACTTTGACCATGACACGGATCGTTACGGCTCACTACTTATATGATGCAGCTCTTTGCTTCCACATCGATATGCTGACTCTGACTGTCTTTGTTTTGCTATAACTACATTGGGGGGCTGATCAGCCATAAATCAGAGGTAAAAAGAGACCAGCAGGGTTCTCTCGATCTCTTATACACACATTTAGTGCCTTAATCACACAACACACACATACATGAATCCTTTCTTTAACTCTCTCTCTCTCATGAATAAATAAATTGAGGATGGCAGAAAAACATATTGAGGACAAGAGTGCAAGAGGTGGAAAATGTTTCCTTGATGTTAGGTAGGACCTTGAATGAACCATAAGCTTAAGGAATACCCAAAAATCATTTTTTTCCATATGCTTATTAAATATAAACCACTTCCTGTCACATTTTCTACTGATTGCTGCTGAGTATTTGGGTCTCACTAGAAGGGAGGGAACTAAGCATAATAATCCCTTCGGAGCTGATTTAACAACAATATCCTCTAGAGATTTAAATCAGCATCAACCCAATTTCATGCACTGCTACTCTGCATTTGTACCAAAGAGCTTATCATGCAACCCAAATGTCCTGAAAAATGTAAGGGGAATGTTTTCTTTTATGAAACCTCCTTGCTGATGCTTTAGGGAAATATAGGAAATTAGCAAGTTGCTAATACTAACTGTCTATCATAATAACATTTATCACCATATGCCTCCAAATGGACCATTTGGTTGAATTATCTACAGCCACTGCAAGTCATTAATATCTCAACACCCTTGAGATGAGTCTTATTGTAAGAATGTTAATTGTAAATGACTTGCAGTAAGAGAAGGAAGAGGTAAACAGCTCTAAAAATGCCCATTAAAAAGTTATTGGATTTTATTTATTTTTTTAATGTATTTATTGTAGTACAAACATTGTCTTGTATAGTTAAAACCCCTTAAATTAAAACATAATAAAAGCAAAATGGGGCTTAAAGGGAACATTTGCCCAAAAATTTAAATTCTGTCATCAGTTACTCACCTTCATGTTGTTCCAAACCTGTATTCAATTCCTTACTTTCATTGAACATGAAAGGAGATGAGCAGAACGTTAGCCTCTTTTTCCATATGATGAAAATGAATGGTGAGTGAAGCTGCCATTCTGCAAGTCATGCAGGTTTGGAACAACATGAGTGTGAGTAAATTATTACAGAATTTTCACTTTAGTAATATCCCTTTAAAGGTGACCTTGAAAGCACTGCAAGAGTAGAAACCCAGCAAAAATGTTATTCACATAACCAGTTTTAAAGAAAAACTTCAATAGCTATTAACTGACATTGTCGATTTGCTTAGTCTTTCCGTAAAACCACATTCTAATCTGTTGATAGACCCTATTTACTGTGTCTATGAATATCATTTGATCCCCTACATTTTACTCTGTAATGTTTGGCAGATGCTTTCTTGTGAAAGTCACTTACAGGAGCTCCTGCCTCCGCAAATGCAGAACAAACCTACCTTCCCCAAGCATTGTCTATTAATAAATCAGAGGCATCTCTCCCTGCATACGTGCCTCATCACATACTCGTCATACTGATTCTGAGTCCATATGCTCACTGCCTGTATTAAAGCTTACTCAGAAAGGCTGGATCACCGGATCGCCAATAATGGATCACTGCTGGTACTGTAAGGGTGGGCTATGCAGCAATACTGGTGGCCTGCATTGAATATTAAACCGCACTGTTCTGCATGACCTGAAAAGCACCTTGAGCAACAGATACCGTGTTCCACAGGGATGAATTGAGAATATAAAAGAGATGGTCTTCACTCAAAGCTGGCCAACCAACATCCAGGACAGTATAGCCCTAAGGTCATTGAGTTCATGAGTGCTATTTCTGCTACTCTGCATGAGTACAGGCAGACTGTGCAGTTTAAAAAAGGCTGCACACTCCAATGCTCAGACATAACAAATCCAATGACTAAGATAATAGAATAAGCCCTAGAATTAATTGGAAATATCTCATTTTATTTCTCTCACAGGGACAAAGTCATTGTCCTTTGTAACTCTTGTGGTTCAATAGGAATGGCTGGAGCACTGTGATGAATCATTTTGAATTGTTGGTGATATGATTAAACTGTATCTCAATGCGTGCTGCTGAGCGACTGCTGCATTAGCAGTTGCTAATGATAACTGTCTGCATAACTGTTTTAATTTTCTACACAACAACTGCAGTTCTGCATCAAGAAATCAACAGTATCACTATTTCAAAATTCTTGGACTATATCTCATTTTAGGAATGTACATTTTTAATTAAGGCTCCAGCGTATATTTATTTATCATGGGAGGCTGTGGCTCAGGTGGTAGAGCGGGTCAGCTTGTAATTGCAGGGTTGGCGGTTCGATTGGGCAAGACACTGAACCCCAAGTTGCTCCCAATGGCAGGCTAGTGCCTTGCATGGCATCTCTGCCATCATTGGTGTGTGAATGCGTCTGTGAATGGGTGATTGGACACAGCGTAAAGCGCTTTGGTAACCTCTAAGGTTAAAAAAAGCGCTATATAAGTGCAGACCGTTTATCATGGATTGAAAAAAGAAAATGCCACCTTATATTATGTTTTATCTTGTGAATTTCATATTTTGTTTTATTTTTATGTACAGTAATTTCAAATCAGATGATTGCAACACGCATGTTGGGACAGTCGAGTGTTTACCACTGTGAAGCATCACCATTTCTTCTCATAACACTTATTAAGCATTTGGGCACTGAAGATACAAGATTGTTAAATTTAAAAAGTGGAATTTTCCCCCATTCATCCATTATGCAGATCTTCAGCTACACAATTGTTAGGGGTCTTCGTTGCCATCTAAAGCGCTTCATAATGTGCCACACATTTTCAACTGGAGACAGGTCAGAACTGCTGGCAGCCCAATCTAGCACCCACAAACTCTGCTTACACAGCCATGCATTTGTAATCCAGGCCTTTATAGGCCACACATTCCTGGCCTATAAAGACACTGGTTTTTGGACCTGATGCTGATAACAGCTTGGATGGTCCTTTTACTCTTTGGCCAGGAGAGCAAGACGGCTGTGTTTCTCAAAAACTATTTGAAACATACTCGGCAGACCAAAAAACATAGTTCCATTGTTCTACTTTCCATTTAAGATGAGACAGAGCCCAGAGAAGTCCGCAGTGCTTCTGGAAAGTGTTGATGTATGGCTTCTGCTTTGCATAGTAAAGTCTTAACTTGCATCTGTGGATGGAGCGGCAAATGGTGTTACTAACAAAGGTTTACTAAAGTAATCGTCAAAGTTAGTAGTCTTAAAATTGCCCCAGTATCAACTTTTTTGGAGCGTGTTGCAATCATTTGATTTGAAATTACTGTACATAAAAAAAAATATTAAAAAAAGACAATGAAATTCACAAGGCAAAACATCATATGTTGTTTAGATGTAGTGCTTTCAATATAGCAAAGGCTGAATGTAATTTACAAATCACGAAGATAATATTTTTTAAGTAATCTATGTAGGATGAAACAGATACAAATTGACTCTGTAATTAACTTTTTAAAGCCTTGTGGATCCTTGGCATGTCTGAATTATACTATAAGCCTATTGACAAGCTTCCTGTTCATTTTTCTCAGGTTTTGTTTGAAATAAGGAGAAATCAATAAGCAGTTGTATCATATGCCTTTCAAGGATTATTGTACAATTTTGAAATTCAAAACCTGGTCATACGAGGCAAACATCGTAAAAAGAGTGGTTTTCTATTAGAGCCAATCAGCACTATTTGACAATCCCAGTCCCATACCCGACATACACACTTATTTTATTTTGAACAGGCGGGATTATGGTAGCTAAAAGAGAAGTCATTCATCAACCCACACAAGAAGCCAAGATCAGAATTTTAATATGCAGAAAATAAATTACATGTTTTGCAGCAGACCAGAGTGGTACATACAACCAATTTATACTAACTTTAATAAAAGGAATATTCCAGGGCTCAATACAAATTAAGCCAATTGACAGCATTTGAGGCATAATGTTGATTACCACCAATAATTTGACTTATCCCGAGATTACAGTGAGACACTTACAATGGAAATAAATGGGGCCAATTTTTGGAAGGTTTAAATGCAGAAATGTGAATCTTATAATTTTATTAAAGCACTTAAATTAAATCTTATGTTAAACCTTGTCTATTATTTCAGCTGTAAAGTTGTTTAAATAATCCTTTTTACAGTCCTTTTAGGGTTTGTTGACATTACATCATCATGGCAACAAAGTTGTAAAATTGGCTATGAGTTTACATCGAAAAGGTTAGTACGTGATTTTATAACACTAAAATCATGTTAACACACATATTGTTCATGTCTTGTGGCCATACTTTTGAAATAGTGAGTATTTTAAAGTTTACGAATTGGCCCCATTCACATTGTAAGTGCCTCACTGTAACCCAGATTTTTGCTTTTGTTAAAGAAAAGGGTGGACGAGTGTTTGTGGTAATCAACATTATGCCACAAATGCTGTTGATTGAGTTTATCTTGTATTGAACCCAGAATATTCCTTTAAAGCTATCACAAGGCTATGGAAAGACACAATGCCTGAAACTTTTGAATCATTCTCATTTTTAGGCTACAAATTGTGCATGCATTTTGAAAATTAAAGTGAATGCTTAATGCCAATAGCATGCATATACAATATAATGAATAGAGAAACAAGTTTAAAATAAATAGAACAACATATTCTAAGTGTTGAGCAATTTTGCTGTACTATAAGAATGCATATCCACATCCTGAACTGGTGCAAGACATTGAATAATGAACTACTGTAGGCTGTAATGCATGACTTCATCATAATTAATAAGTTTGGTAAGGGGTTGTTCACACAGAAGACGTTATTCCGCTATTTTCCCCAATTGTTTTTTTGTTAAATATGCACAAGATGGATGTCTTTGAGCGTTGCGATGCGTCTAGCTGTGTTTTCAGCGTCTCGAGATGCAGCGTCTCGTATTTCAGACCTATGTCAAGTTAAAAAAAAAAAACTTTAACTGTTCATATTGAATATTGAATAATGAATGTTTGCTACTGTATGTATGTTTCTATTTAAAGAAATGTCATCGTTCCCTTCATCTCAGGGAACCGAGGTTACATAGCCTACGTAATCGAGACGTTCACACTCGTGACTTTGCAAGCATTAACTCTATGCAACAATTTTAAAAGAAAGATATGCTAGTGTCCATTCATAGTGAGAATAGCACACTGGAGCCCAACGCCCTTGAACGTGTCTAAACTGTGGACCGCTGTCCTTGGTGCTGATAGCAGACACTCAGTGATTGGGCTGCGGATTTACGACGTCCTCATAATTAATAGGTTTGGCAATGGGCCGGTCACACAGAAGGTGTTATTCCGCTATTTTCCCCCATTGTTTTCCAATGTAAACATAAATTAGATGGAAGTCTTTGAGCATTGCGCCGCGTCAAGCTGGATTTTCAGCGTCTCGAGCAGCAGCGTCACGTTTTTCAGACGCCGTGTCAAGATAAAAATAACTTTAACTGTTCTGCATCTAGCTTTTTAGGAAACTTTCGGTGTGTACGATGATCCAAAGGCGTGTTATTTTATCCAAACCAACATCTGTTATTACATTTTTCGACAATATAAGGGACGGTTCTTCTAAGTATCTTTAAGGCGCTAAACCACTCGTTATGTTTGACCAGGAAGCTGAACCACTGATGAAGAAAGGCTAAAAGGGTGTAGCAAGCTAGACCCTCCCACTTCATCCGATCAATGGTCCAGTCAAAACAAGCCAGGGCGTTTTCGCAACAGCGCTTCGGGTATATAAATTCAGGCAGACCCACAAACACTACACCTATTTACTTCAAATAGGCTACTTCTTTCCATCTGTACGTTCACACCCCGTCAGTCCGGATGAGTTACTCGTTAGACACTATAGGAAGTCCCTACCGGAGGGTGATGGAGACTAGGACGAGCTATGGCCGTAGTAGCGCTAGCCCCTCCAGAGGTTACCGCTCCCAGACATGGTCCCGTTCCAGCCCGACTTCTGCTACTTCGTACAAAAGGAGCTTCAATGCTCCTGTGGCTAGAGCCTACGGCTCAACAGTTCTGAGCTCCGCCGACAACCTTGATTACGGCCAGTCCGCCATCCTCAATGCAGACTACAAGCGCACCAACGAGAAGGAGCAGCTCCAGGGTCTCAACGACCGCTTTGCCGGGTACATCGACAAGGTGCACTTTCTGGAGCAGCAGAACAAGCAGATCGAGGCGGAGATCCAGGCACTGCGACAGAAGCAGGTGTCGCAGTCTCAGCTGGGCGAACTTTACGATCAAGAGCTGCAGGATTTGCGCTCCATGCTGGAGCAGATCCAGCACGAGAAGTCGCAGATCCAGCTGGACACGGATCACATCGAAGAAGACATCCAGCGCTTGAGGGATCGCTTCGAAGAGGAAGCCCGAATCAGGGAGGAGACAGAAGCGATCATCCGTGCGCTGAAGAAGGACATGGGTGACTCAGTACTCGTTAAGGCAGACTTGGAGAAGAAAGTACAGTCCCTGCAGGACGAGATCGCCTTTATCCGCAACAACCACCAGGAGGAGGTCAACGATCTGTTGGCGCAGATGCAGGCGTCGCAGATCACCGTGGAGAAGAGGGACTACCAGAAGGCGGACATCACCGAAGCGCTCCGCGAGATTCGCACGCAGCTGGAGGGCCACTCAACGCAAAACCTTCAACAAGTTGAAGACTGGTTTGTGTGCCGGTACGATAAGCTTACAGAGGCTGCCGAGGTGAACAAAAGCGCCATCAAATCCGCACGGGATGAGATCGCAGACTATCGCCGCCAGTTACAGTCCAAAACCATCGAGTTGGAATCTGTCCGAGGAACCAAAGAGTCGCTGGAGAGGCAACTGAATGACATAGAGGACCGACACAACAATGATCTCTCCAGCCTTCAGGTAAATAATCAGTTATGTTTCCACATTAACCATTTAGAATATGCATTTACTGTTTTTTGGTATTTTAAAAATGATTTCCTATAGAAGAACTTTTAAACATGAATGTTAAAGATAGTTTTAGTCAGATATGCATGTCTGGTATTTCTTATGTGTCATGCAAAACTGCTTAAAATTTAAACAATTATTATCTTTATGAGACACTCTCCATGCCTAATGATACATACTGAAAAAAGTAAAATAAATAAATAGTAGGCTATTTAACATATCGGTATCAACCTGGATTCATTGGAATACTCAAACAAAAGTAATTTTAAGGGTTACATCAGGTAGAAAATACTTTTTACAGTGCAAATGCATTGCTTTATGTGCAAGAGTGCTTTAGTTAGTGCATCATAAATAAATGTGACTTTCATAATATGCAGTTATCCTCAAGTATAATATAAAGTTGCAGTTAAGAGTACAATTGCATAATGCAATTCATTCTGAGTGCAATATTGTGGATACCCAAAGCATTTGATAGTCCTTCAGCAGAGGATTTGCATACATGATGCTTGATTACATCATAGGCGCAGTGGAATGAATTTGGAAAGGGTTAAGGAGGGGCAGACATCCACAATGCAGTCTTTCCGCTGCTCTTTGCTGAGTCAGAGCAGAGGAAGGGGTTCGTTCACCTCATTCACATAGACAGAACCCACCTAGCGGTTGTCCTTGAAGCCAAACTATGACACCGTAAATTACAATTTAATTGATGCTGAGTGTCAGAGACCAGAAGCGTCATAGGCAGAAGGGATGCATGGTAACAGTTCAAAATGCAAACACACTGTAACATGTTAGGTTTGTATATAAATCCAAAAGAGGATTTTCTTATTTTTTTATTATTTTTATTTTTTTTTATTTTGTTTTTTCACATACACACAATTACCTAGAATATAACATTTAAAGTTATATTAATTCCTTACTACTTTCTTGCCTTCTTTCCAGCAGACTAAACTGTCTCAATATTGTGTCTGACTCACTAGGAAAACATCCACCAGCTAGAGAATGAACTCAAGAGCACGAAATGGGAGATGGCAAGGCATCTGCGTGAATACCAAGACCTCTTGAATGTCAAAATGGCACTAGATATTGAGATTGCTGCATACAGGTAATATTACAGTAATATTAAATTATAATATTGGTATATAATTTGCAAATGGGTAGAGTGAAAATATTTAATAATGCTAACCACTTCGAAATTGTCATCTGCAATTCAACAGAACTGTATTATCTGCACTAAGCCATAGAAATCCTTTCTCCATTTTACTTTGATAACAGTCTAAATCTGTACCTTCCACTTTTGTGCATTTTCTATGTCTGTAGAAAACTTCTTGAAGGAGAAGAGAGCCACTTTAGCACTTTCCCATATCGCCAGACTGTCAGCAAAGGCCCCAAGGTCAAAAGTGAACCCCCCAAGCTTAAAGTGCAACACAAGTTTGTGGAGGAGATCATCGAGGAGACAAGGGTGGAGGATGAGAAGTCTGAGATGGATGAGGCCTTGGCTGAGATGGCAGAGGAGTTATCTGCTGCCAAGGCAGAAGAAGATGGAGAGGATAAGGGAGAGGCTGAGGGTGAAGAAGGGGGTGAAGAGGAAGAAGAGAAAGGAGAAGAGGGTGAAGGAGAAGGGGAGGAGGAGGTAATTGCCTCTACCCAAGCCAAAGTGGCCTCCAGTGCCCTTGCTGAAGACAAAGAAGAGGGAGAGATTGAGGGAGGTGATGATGAAGAAGAAGAGGATGGAAAGGATGAGGAGGAGAAAGAGAAAGGAGAGGAGGAAGAGGAGAATGATGGGGAAAAGAAAGGAGAGGATGCAGAGGGAGGAGAAGAGGGAGAGGAGGAAGAGCAGGAAGCAGAGGAGACTGTTGTGAGCTCTAAAGCATCTGAAGTCAAGGCCTCACCTGAGAAAGAGAAAGCAGAGGAGAAACAGAGCGGTGGAGGTGAGGAAGAGGCTGAGGATCAGGGAGATGAGAAAGATGAAGCAGATTCAGGTAGTGACAAAGGGTCAACAGATAAAAAAGAGCAGTCTAAGATAGGCGAAACAGAGGGGGCAAAAGAAGAGAAGAAAGGGAAAGATGAGAAGGAGGAGCCCAAATCTGAAAAGGAAAAGGCAACTGTGACCAAGGCAGAATCCCCGAAAGAGCCTCCGAAGGATACCTCACCAAAGAGCGAGAGCCCAAAGAGTGAAAGCCCGAAGGAGACACCTAAGTCAGAGGTTCCAATAAAGGAATCCCCAAAAGATGATTCCCCAACGAGCGAGAGTCCCAAGAAAGAGACCCCTAAGGATGAAGCAACAAAGAAAGAGGCCCCAAAGTCAGAGCCACCAAAAGCAGAGGCTAAAGACGATTCCTCAAAGGCAGCAGATGAAAAGCCCAGCAAAAAGAGTGAACCAGAGAAAGATCCTGAAGATAAAAAGACCGATAAGAAAGAGGCTACCGTGAATGGAGACATGGAAAAGAAGGATGAAAAGAAAGAGTCCGATAAGAAAGAGGTGATCTCCAATGGAGTGGACGAGAGCCCAACCAAAGACGACTCAAGCCAGAGGGTGGTTATCACCAAGACAGTGGAGACCATTACCACTGGAGAGGGCGGAGTCAAACAAATTACAAAAACTGTTACAGTCACTGAGAAAGGAGATGAGGTGGAGGAAAAGGTCCAGGAGAAGGTGGCCTCAAAAACTGCAGAGAAACAGGCAGTGAAGGCCACTGAAGCAGATTAAACCTTAACATAGCTATAAATGACAGAAGAGGAACTGTGGAGAAAGCATAGCAAGCAATCAACACAAAACTAACATAAAGATATCATAAAGCTCAACAGATACTTAACCATTCAGAAAGATTTAACAAAACAAAAACAAGCATAGAGATGCGGCCAGCTAAAATTCAAAATGCATGTTGAGTGACAGCTTTAAATGGGTTCTGCTGCATATGCGGTCAGGGAAGTTGGGGATTCTTTCACTTTTCTTCAAACTACAATACCTGGGGAGGGGGGGTGGTCACTTGAATGTGGCAGCTGCATGCCAGCTCAGGGGGGAGCACGCTCCTCGTTCTATGAGATAGAAAAATAATCACTGTATGTATGACAATATTTGCAGAATGGTATAACAATACTTGCAGAATGGAGTGGAATGACATTTGCTGTGAGTTAGGGCAACAAGGGAGGCAGGGTTGTAGGAGAAATGTATTCCAACAAAGTAGCCTTATATAAATACTAACGCAAGGACACCAGCTGAGCCAAAAATAAAACTATTATGAAGGAGGAAGACTATGGTGAAAACAGCCCAAGGTCATATACAACTCAGCACATAAAGCAACTCTTAGCCTTAAACATGCTTTTTCTGTTGTCAGTTATGTTTACCTAATGATTGCATTTGAAAATAAACCTGTCAATGTGCATCATACATTCTTGTATGCATAGAGTTGATTACTAAACTACTTACCGTTAATGAGGTGCTACCGTTTGCAGTCCCATGTCTTAATTCATCTGAATGAACTTCTCAGCAGCATTTGCTCAATAAACATCAAATTAAAATACCACATACACTTTGTGTCGTCTTTGTTGTTCTATGTTTGCTTTTTATTTGTTATGCATGCATTTTAATATAATGTAATTTGTGATATTCTTTGTAAGAGCTGGAAATAACATTTTGGGTTTATTGGGTTTATTATTAACCTTTATATTGTGTTCCGGTCAAAACTGACCGATTAACTATATTCTTTTGTTCTGAAAACTGCAGTTTATTATACTTTGACTTTGTTCACACTGGGCATCTGAACACCCAAAACATTTTAAGATAATTTTCATAAAATATTATAGGTTTTATTTCACTTTGTTACACCTGTGGTGTTCCCTGTCTAAAGTGACTGGTAATTGGAAATTAATAGATTAGACTACAAAATACAGAAATGTAGGCCCACTTTCGATGTACACTCTTTGAGGAATATTTCAAGATCTACTTATCATATTATGTTGTGTTTTGGCTCGTTTGAATCGTAATAGTCAGCTGTAACATACAATAAGTCATTGTCTATGTTATATGTATGTTTCGCTGCAGTTTGGCCTCTGAGTGAAACAAATTTGCTCATTCCATTTTACTAATTGAGACCTTTCCAACGATATATAACGCATGTCTATCTCATTATTTTTATGTTTTTTCAAACTCTGAATATAATTGTTGTGATAACAAATTTGCAAACGATGAGAAAAAAACAGAATCTGTCAGCAATTTAAAAACCATTTTTTATGAAATGGTAGGATCAGCTATATGTTATGTAAAGTCCAGATCATAATCTTTAAAATGACACCTTTTTTATTTAGATCAAGCAAGTGGTTATTCATTTATTACAATATAATTTATTTATTCTGCAGAGAGTGCCCTTCACTAGTCTGGTATAAGCTCAATTCAATAAATCATTCTATCAATAAATGTATTTATTTATTAAAAATGTTTTAAAACAGTAGTACAAAAAAATTAGTAAAACCTGTTATAATTACAAAAAGATCAAATGCAATATCTTGGTATAATATGTGCAATATGAGAGATTTATTAACAAACATAGTGGGCTGGTCATTTTTGACCGGGAACACAAAAGATGTTAGAGGGATAGGTTCAAAGGGATAGTTTACACAAACATTTTAATTCAGTCATTTATTCATCCTCATGTTGCCCCAAGCCTGTAAGATTTTTTTTTTTTTTTTTGTGGAATACAAAAAGAGATGCTAGGCAGAATGTTATTCACCATTAATTTTCATTGTATGGAAAAAAGATCCAAAATTCATATGGGTTTGGAACAACATGATAATAAGTAAATGATGACAGAATTTTTTGGTGAGCTATCATTTTTAGAGTATATCTCCAAATTACAAAAAAATATTGTCAGTGTCAACATGTAATGCAAATCTTAAGAGTGACTGCTTACAGTAACAACATAGATTTTTGAGATTGAGCAGAAAGTGTCCAAAAGCAATTAGTAACATTAAGAAATTGTAAGTAATCTAGAATAATTCTATGCACATATGTCCAGTATGTGCCTAATGTTTAAACTCAAGAATGGATTTTTGTCAAATAAAAAAATAGAAGTGATTTTAGTTCACACAGTCTTAACAGCTGCTTATACTTTAGGGCAGAAAAATAAAATGCAAGTAAGACTCGTACAGGTTACCTTACAACACACCTCCAGCAATTATTGGACTGATCATGTGATTGAAAAGTTACAGTAATGCTGACTTTACATGGGAAAAAATGCATAATAAGTTGTCTCTTATTGTAAAGTGTTACCAAAAGTCCTTTATGTCTGTGTGCAATTATACATTTGTTTGAGGGATTGTAAAGATTAAAAATTGTCTTGAATTTTATAATCTGTGTGAATATCTTTAGAGCATAATAATGGCAGCAATTGACAATAGTAGCAGCTGTGTGTGCGACTTTATTGAGAAAAATGTTGATGCAGTGCAGAATGAGAGTGCACCATCATAGATATATATAATACAGTAACACAAAAACAATAATAGAATGAAGATCATAATAGGCTACTCAAGGCATCAATAAATTTTTTAAATGGATGGACCATGCCATTAAACATGCTGCATAATTTCAAAGAAAGTGATATAGCTGCATTAATCAATGTGCTTTTTGTATTTTCTGTCTAACAACAAACACTCTCAGCATTACTTATAAATTAGTGCAGGGTCTTGTTTCCAGGTACTGCTGCCAAGGACTCTCCTTAAGTCAATGACATATACATCATAAGTTTAGTAAGCTACAACAGTGTAGAACAAATTTGGGAATTAGGACACACCGATATTGTAATATCTATACTTGCACTGCTGTAACCATGGTATTCTCGGTGTAGTTTTCATACTGCAGTATTGTGTTGTAATGAGTCTAATTTTCTGTGTGTGTGTACAACAAAAGTTTTTTTCAAAGGAAATTTTGATGTAAAATTAAACATAGACATAAATTGATGTTAGGTTAGGTTAGTTACCATCTTGGTTTAGAGGTATATTTGAAAACTTTTTACCTGATGTTTACAAGTGGCAATGACAGGGCAGTACCTAATAGGGTGAAAGGTGGTATCAATTCTAAGTGCCAATAACACATATTAAAACTGTATTTATCAATATGAAGGGGGCCCAGAGCAATATACAAGCAGGGGGCCAGAATTCCTGGGCCATGAATACTTTATTAAAGGAATAGTTCACTCAAAAATGAAAATTCTGTCATTATAATCACCATCATGTTGTTCCAAAGCTGCGTGACTTTTTTCATACAATAGCATACAGCAACTGCACCATATGACCTTAAAGGGATAGTCCACCCAAAAATATCAATTCTGTAATCGTCATTTTGTCATCTCATCCTCATGTTGTTCCAACCCCATATGACTTTCTTTCTTCTGTGGAACACAAAAGGAGATGTTAGGCAGAATGACAGCCTCAGTCACCAATCGCTTTCATTGAATGGAAAAAGGATGCAGTGAAAGTGAATGGTGACTGAGGCTGACACTCTGTCTGACATCTCCTTTTGTGTTCTGCAGAAAACAGAAATGTATATGGGGTTGGAACAATGTAAGGATGAGATGACAATATAATGATTGAACTGACATTTTTGAGTGAACGATCCCTTTAAGGTCAGTTACTGTATGTTTTTACTTTATCTATAGACCACAAGACCAATCTGAATTTTTTTTATCTTTAAATAAGACAATATGATGTTTTTTATATCTCTAAATGTTTCACTGAAAATGTCCATTTATGAAGTTTACCTCATAAGAGGAATTCCTCGTGTAATTATCAAAACTAATTTGTATCCATTAAGTCTAGGTTTAAATATCTAAAGGCATACGTTAAACTAAATATGTGCTTAACATCATAAGAGAACTTCGTGAGGAAACTATGAACAATTATTGCACAAATAAACAGAATGTCAATAAAGTAATCAGTAAAACTCTTTGATCATCAAGAAGCATGTTTTTATTGGCTTGGCAGCAAAGTTTCACTTTTTGTAATTTATAGCAAGACTGTTGCCTCATTCAAAAATATAATCTACTTCACAAGCATACATTCTCTCAGATATGTAAAGCATCTCAAAAACAATCGTTATCATTTTGAAAATCTGATCAAGTCGACTTCAGTTTCAGACATTTTATTGCAATTTGCACTGAGCACCATTTACCAAGGTATATTGATAAGTAACAGGTTGAACGACAGGAGAAGCAGGTCAGGCTGTAATTTTGCTGTTGTAGATTCTATACATTATTTCTTCTCCTTGGGTTTTTCAGTTTCCTCTTTACCCTTTTCTTGCTTTACACTTTCCTTTTTATCACCCTTGCTTTTCTCACCTTCATCTTTGCCCTTGGCCTTTTCTGGCTCTGCCTTTTCCTTTGCTTTGGGTTTCTCTGGCTTCTCCTCACCTTCATCCTTGACTGACTCAGGTTCAGGCACAGAATCAGTTTTTTCCTTGCCTTTCTCTTTGGCAGGGTCAGATTTTGCTTCATCTTTTGCTTTTTCAGCCTTAGCCTCATCTTTGTCTTTGTCTGTTTCAGTGCTCTCTTCCTTTTCTTTGTCAGTTGCAGTGTCCTCTTTGTCCTTGGCACTTGTATCAGTTTTCTCCTCACTTTTTTCTGTTTCCATCTCAGCCTCCTCCTTGTCAGCACCTTCCTCCTCAGCTTTCTCCCCCTCTTCCTCCTCTCCCTCTTTCTGCTCACCCTCCTCTTCCCCATCTCCCTCTTTTTCATCTCCCCCCTCCTCCTCATCTCCCCCTTTAACATCCTCCTTTTCTTCAGCCTCCTCCTCTTCTTCTCCTTTTTCTTCTTGCTCTGCCCCATCTTCCTTTTCCTCTTCTTGCTCACCACCTGAAGTTATAAAACAGTAATTTATCTTGTCAACAACATTAAGTTAAATAATTATCTTAAGAAGATTACAAAATGAGATGAACCCTAATACTTCATCACATGAGGATCTTACCTTCCTCTTCCTCCTTGGTATCTTCTGCCTCTTCCTTTTCCTCTTCTTCCTCTTCCTTTTCTTCCTCCACCTCTTCCTTTTCTTCTTCCTCTTCTTGTTCCTCAGCTGGACTGGCTTCAGTTTCTCGAGCTTGACTGGCTGTAATTGCCTCATCTGCAGTGAGGGATGTGCTGATCAGTCGAGAGCCAAGCAGATAGGGGGCACCAGAGCTCAGGCTGGACATTGAGAACATGGGCCGGGAGTAGACGGTACCAACAGAGTAAGCACTGACCAAACCTCCCACACCCACATTGAAGCGAGACTCCTCCCCCTCAAGGAGCTTTCTGCAAAGGTAAAAATATCATGTGACTTGCGCAGACGAATCAGTAATTGAAAGTAATATGAATACGTTCCCTTACCAAAATCTAGAGTTGTGGCAAGCCCCTGTGGCAAACATGCAGCAAATTTGCTACTCATTATTTTTACATTTAAAAGAGCATTGCGCCAAATTCTTCATTGCTTCCACAGGTTCCCTATACAAGTGTTTGCCAGTAAGGGCAAATTGTCCATTGTTACCAAAAATTTGCTGCAGGTTCACAAATATGGCCAATAATGGCAATAGGGTTGCCAACCGTTCCGTATTAGCTTGAAAGTCCCGTATTTTGGCCTATTCACCCATAATTAATCATCGAAACCAGAACCCAAAACACTCCATATTGAAAAGCTCAAAATGTAAGAGCAAGGGGCCGGGGGAGTACGTTTTTAACATTTTTGTAATTGTTGGATATTGTTATTGAGATTATTATTACAATTATGTAAGGAATAATTAACGACAGGCCGTTGAATTATTGAAAAATAATAAACACCCCGAGGTTGTGTTGTACTGATCAGGTCGCAGGGGTGCATTGCACCAAGGCTCTGTTAGTTGGTCACGACTAGAGTCTCTCTCTCTCTCTCGCTCTCTCTCTCTCTCTCTCTCTCTCTCTCTGTGTGTGTGTGTGTGTGTGTGTGTGTGTGTGTGTGTGTGTGTGTGGGCATGTTTATGTGGACAATTTTTTAGGTTACAAACTGTAATTACAAGGGTATTATGCTATAAATGTTGTTTATGAGGATATTTCTAGTGTCCCCATAATTTAAATTGCTTAAAAAATATATTAAACAATGTTGAAAATTTAAAAATGCAGAACGTTTTTTGTGAGGGTTAGGTTTAAGGGTTGTATTAGGTTTAGGGGATAGAATCTATAGTTTGTGTAGTATAAAAATCATTATGTCTATGGAAAGTCCTCATAATGATAGGTTGACCAACGTGTGTGTGTGTGTGTGTGTGTGTGTGTGTGTGTGTGTGTGAGAGAGACGAGAGAGAGAGAGAGAGAGAGAGAGAGAGAGAGAGAGAGAGAGAGAGAGAGAGAGAGAGAGGGAGCACAAGGGTGCTTTTCAAACTAAATTGAAATACATTTAGGATATTATGGGCATTAACCAATATTTTTTTATTATTTGCTGTGGCTCTTTGAAATAACTGAAATAATTTGGCAAAGAGATATTGAACCATTACTTGTTCAAGACCTGGTACTACTTCATATCCATGCATTTACTGGAAAATAATTGCACAACTTAGAATGTCTGTCAATCAGAATCAAGCATTTAGCTGACCTGTGATGTAATGAGTATTCAATACTCTTGTGTTTGTACCTGTATGCAGCTATCTCAATATCAAGGGCCATCTTGACATTGAGAAGATCCTGGTACTCTTTCAGATATTTTGCCATCTCACCCTTAGTAGCTCTAAGTTCATCCTCAAGATCACTGATTGTATCCTGCAGGGAAGAATTGATGTTAAATAGAGCTAGTTATGTTATACAATTGTAATTTATTGTCACAATATGTTCCCATCATTTCTAAGGACATAATATTCTCTATGTAGTGCTTAATAGTTATTAACCAAATCTCAGATAAAAAATGTATACTAACCTGCATGGCAGCAATCTCAGAGCTCTGCCTGTCCTCCACATCTCTCAGCTGTTTCTCCAGGGACTCATTCAGGCCCTTGCAGGCATCAATTTCGAGGACGCAGGCCTGAAGCTGACGACGATACTCTCCAGCTTCGTCCTTAGAATTCCTCATTGCATCAGTGTGGTGGGCTACACTCTCTGTCAGATGGCCCATCTTCCCACGGAACCACTCTTCAGCTGACTGGATGTTCTTGGCTGCCAGCTTTTCATATTGGGCTCTGATGTCCCGAAGGGCACTGGATAGATCAGGTTTAGTCGCCTCTGCCTCAACAGCGATCTGGGCTCCATATTGAACCTGGGCCTGTAGCTCTGAGATCTCACCTTCATGGACCTTCTTCAGGAAAGCCAGCTCATTCAGCAATGTATCAACCTTTTTCTCCAGCGCTACTTGGGCCAGAGCGGTGTCATCTGCCTCCTTGCGGGCCTCCAGAAGCCTACCTTCAGTGTCTTCACGGGCAACCACCTCTTCCTCATAGTTGGCCTGCAGGGACCGTAAAGTATTTTCCATGCTCTCCCTGTGACTCAATGCGGCCTGCCTCTCCATACGGGCCTCCTCCATGGCAGCTCTCAGTGTACGGACTTCCTGCTCGTACAGGGCCCTCAGACGGGAAGGCTCCACATGCCTTTGCCTCAGCAGAAGCAGCTCAGACTCCAGAGCCCGGTTCTGCTGCTCTAGTTCATGGACACGCTCAATGTAACCAGCAAAACGGTCATTCAGATCTTGCAGCTGGGCTTTCTCCTGAGTTCGGATTGTTCGGAACTCAGAGCTTACCTGGGCAGCATGGCTGATGTCCATGTCCATGGCACGTCCAGGACTGCTCATCAGCAGAGAGGCAGAGGTCCGGCTGGGGGAAGCATAGTGTAGTCGGGATGAGGAGAGAGAGGGGAGATGGGCAGAGTACGTGGTACGAGATCGGCCACGCTGAGGTACCCGGGGGCTGCTCTCCACATACCAACGCTTGTAGGATGAGGAGAAGTACGGGTCGAACCCTACGGCACTCATGGCTCCAAGGACAAGCTGCTCTGTGCCTCGGTACCACAGTCAGCTTGATCAGCCTGCTACACACTGATCTGCAGCTTCTACTGCAGTCATTTGAGCTTATATAGCCAGAAAAGAGCTCTGACGCAAGTGATTTTCTAAACTCTGACAATGCAGTATCAATAGCAGAGAGTGGGGGGGTGGGAGAGAGAGAGAGAGAGAGAGAGAGAGAGAGAGAGAGAGAGAGAGATGCAGTGTGCAATGCGCAAGTCAAGGAGCAAAGTATAAAACAATTGCGTAAAGATAGAAACAATGATACTTTTGCTCAGAAGGTTTCGTAATACAAAATGCTTATAATATATTATGCTTTGGTTCTCCATATTATTTTCTCTGTGACTGACTGCCACCAAGGTTATTCTGTGCATAAGAAGCTGCAATTAAGCAAAGCATCGCTTGTATGTGCAGCTTACAGAATTGTGCATATAACTTAATATGGCACCAATATTGTTCAAATATATTTAAAGGTATACACATAACAGACAAACAGTTTCCACTGCAGATACAGAGATGGAGCTGGAGGAGGAGGAGAGAAGGGAAGGTGGGTGCTTGGAAAAGAAGAGAGCAATGCTTATAGATCCTTTTTTTAGTGTTAAACCTGTGGAAACACAACATTGCCTCTGCTGGATATGAGAGGTAGCACATAAGCAAATAGGTGAATGTTTTTCTCTTATGCGTATCCATTTATTCTTGTATATCCATGTACTTATCAATATTAATATTCTGAACGATTTGTGTGAATCAAGGTCCATTCTCATTGCTGGGGACATTAAAGGGATAGTTCACCCAAAAATGTTATCATATACCTACCCTCATGTTTCATACCCATGTGAGTTTCTTTCATTTGTGGAACAAAAAAAAAGAGATGTTAAGCAGAATAACAGCTTCAAACACCATTTACTTTCATTGTATGGGAAATCTTTTTCTGTGTTCCACAGAAGAAAGTCATACAGATTTGGAACAACATAGCTTGCGTAAATGGCAGAATTTACATTTTTAGGTGAACTACCCCTTTAAAGTTTAGCACAAATGGCCAGATGGCTTGTTTCTGGTGTAGCCTATCCTTTATGTTACTGAGCCTCTGCTTACATTTATGCAACAATTGTTTATTGATGGCCTCTTCTGAGGCTCTGCGATCCTCATAGGCTGACTCTGATCTTTGCACTTTAATCCCACACCTCTCAGTTTAAAAGTCATGTTGCTATTTTGAATGCCTACACGACCTCTGCCCTTCGAGCAGTAGATAGAAATCTGGCTCACCCCCTTCAACTCAAGAGTTAATAGGTAGGTTCCACTGACAATCTGAAGGTGAAACGTTGTGATTGGTTCAAAGCAGGAGAGAGATGACATTCATGGAGGGCCACATTCCAGAATGCTATAAAAAGATCATAGCTTGGGCATGTAGGTCTCACTGTCTGTCACAGAGTGTGTGAGCACAAGAGAAAGAAGGGGGCTGTGTTTGGTGGGTTTAGTGTCAAATATATAGTTTTAAATCCCAAATTCTGTCAAAATGACTGCTGTTCATCGTCTCGTGATTGTACGCCATGGTGAAAGCTCCTGGAACCAGGAGAACCGTTTTTGTGGCTGGTTCGATGCCGATCTCAGTGAGAAGGGTATGGAGGAAGCCAAGAGGGGTGCTCAGGCCATCAAAGATGCCGGCATGAAGTTTGATGTTTGCTACACCTCCGTTTTAAAGCGTGCTATCAAGACTCTGTGGACCATCATGGAGGGCACAGACCAGATGTGGTTGCCCGTAATACGTACCTGGCGACTGAATGAACGCCATTATGGTGGTCTAACTGGTTTGAACAAGGCAGAGACAGCAGAAAAGCATGGAGAGGAGCAGGTAAAGGTCTGGCGCAGATCATTTGATATTCCCCCTCCTACTATGGATAAGGACCATCCATACCACAAGATCATCAGTGAGGTAAAAAAAAGAGGGATTTTGTTATTTTGTAATTGACAATAGAGTCATAGATAAAAACTTTATAAATATCATAGCACTATTCTGGATAAGAGGATAAAAAAAATCAAAGGGATTCTCTATAAAAGGATAGTTAACCACAAAATAAAAATTCTGTCATCATTTACTCACTCTCATTTTGTTATATCCAAACCCATATGACTTATTTTCTTTTGTGGAACACAAAAGGAGATCTTGGGCAGAATGACAGCCTCAGTCACCATTCACTTTCAATGTATGGAAAAAAGATGCAATGAAAGTGAATAGTGACTGAGGCTCTCATTTGGCCTAACATCTGGAACACACATTCAGGTTTGAAACAACATGAGAGTGAGTAAGTGATGACAGAATATCTCATTGATTTGGCTTATGTCACATGACTCTGCTGTTACGACACTCATAAATTGTGACAAGTAAATTGATTGGGGTGATGGCTGCAGGTTTGAAAGGTATTCCATTTGTTATTTTTCTTTTGTCTTACCAGTCAAGGCGCTACAAGGGTCTGAAAGAGGGTGAGCTTCCCATCTGTGAGAGCTTGAAGGACACTATTGCTCGTGCCCTACCTTTCTGGAATGAAGTTATTGCACCTGAGATCAAGGCAGGCAAAAATGTCATAATTGCAGCCCACGGCAACAGTCTCCGTGGTATCGTCAAGCACTTAGAGGGTGAGTATACCCTCTCCACATTAGGACCCCTCAGCCTTCAATGATCCCAGATGACACAGAGAATATTTATAGCTTTCATTCACACATAGAACGGTATGGTTTAGGTTCCTGTTACAGGCACAACCTTTCACAGAAAGGTTCTGCATTCTCCCTTGAGAACTAGAGAGAGATACACTGCATGAATTAAAGGTCACAAAGGTCAAGGAAAGGTCAAATTTAGAAAAGGCTTTAAAGCATTTTCACAAAATGAGCCTAATAACTTGCCCAAAAATGAAAATTGTGGTATAATTTAATCACCCCTATTTTGTTGCAATCCCCTATTACTTTTTTTCTTCCATTGAAAACAAAAGGAGATGTTAGAAAGCATGTTAGCCTCTGTCACCATTCGCCATCATTGCATTTTTTTTTTTCAAAATGAAAAATGAAAGTCAATGGTGACTAAAGGCGCTGTCACATTTACCTTTGCATGCCAAAATTCCACAAGGGAAGTAGGCGTGGGTGGACATTGATCACGTGTGAAACCAGCAAAAACACATTGTCAAGCAACCCCTTTTTAATTCTGCACTTCATACTCTGTGAGAGTGAAGTTAAAAAGGTTACTCACCACTAAAAATATGTCCTTGTCCATTGTGAATATTCAGTGTACAAAGCACCACCCACACATAGGTCACTGCCAAACTTAGAAACTTCCTGTTGGTTAACGCACCAAGTTCACCAAACTTGAACTCCACACGTAATCCATTTTTGGAAATCTTCGCCACCAAAAGTCCATTATGCAAAATTCATGATCACATGGATTCAAATTGAGACTGTATTTCACATGCAGAATTTCGCCGTGAGAAGGTAAATGTGACCACGCATTAAGGCTGTCATTCTGCCTAATATTTCCTTTCATGTTCCATGCTATAAATACAGTAATACAGGTTTGTGACAACATGAGGGTAAGTAAATGATGACACTATTTTAATTACTGGGTGAACTATCCCTTTAAGAATCTAAACTTTATATATATGACATATATAAGCTGTTTATCTTCTTTTACAGGCATGTCAGATGCAGCCATCATGGAGCTGAACCTGCCCACTGGCATTCCCATTGTCTACGAACTGGACAAGGACCTGAAGCCTGTAAAACCCATGCAGTTCTTGGGAGATGAGGAAACAGTTCGTAAAGCTATGGAGGCTGTGGCCGCCCAGGGAAAGGTCAAAAAGTGAAGAGTTGACACTGAACCAGAGACTGAAGCACATCTAATATGCTTTTCTTTAAAAGGATAGTTAATTCTCTCATCATTTACTCATCATCATACCATCTCAGATGTGTATGACATTCTTTCTTCTGCTGAACTCAAACAAAATTTTTTTGGAAGAATATTTTAGATCTGCAGGTCCATACAGTGCAAGTAAATGCACTGTAAAAAAAAGTCCAAAAATATATAAAGGCAGAATTAAAGTAATCCATAAGACTCAAGTGGCTAAATCCATATCTACTGAAGCAATATGACAGCTGTGGGTGAAAACAAGATCAAAATATAAGTCATTTTGTACTATCAATCTCCACTTTCACTTTCACATTCTTTTTTTTTTGTTGTTGATTCGCATTCTTCGCGCATGTAGCCACCTACAGGCCAGGGAGGGGAATTTATGGTAAAAAAAATTATTGATCTGTTTCTCACCCAACCCAATCATATTCCTATTAAAGACATGGATTTAACCACTGGAGTCATTTTAATTACTTTTTATGCTGCCTGTATGTGCATTCCTTAAATGTTTTAAAGGGACAGCTCACCAAATATTTAATCACCCTAATATTGTTCCAAACCCATATGCCTTTTTTTCTTAGTGGAAAACAACAAGAAATGTTAGGCAGAAAGACATCCCCTCTGCATAACCTATTTAGTCTCTTTCTATTCCAAACAAGACAGAAAGTCATACGAATTTGGAACAATACAAGTTTGAGTAAATGACAGAATTTTTATTTTTGGGTGAACTATCCCTTTATCTTCATCCCACACACAAACTGCTATGGCAAAGGGGTGCACCATTGGATGCAGGCCCAACAACACTCTTGTTTAAAGACCACAGAATGAATGAATGTACACATGGCACGGACATGACTGCAACTTCTCCCCCAAACGTTCTCACATTACATCACAAAGCACAGCCCACTCTTGATCTGTACACCCTCATATTGGACTGTCCCACTCAGACAAAGCAAATAAAAATGACCACCATTTTGTGTACCTCCTTTTTCGCTTGAGTCATTCTTCCCCCTCTAATTTCCTCTGCATTATTTAGGGATTTCAGCAGAACGGTGCACTGCTGTGTAAGCTGACCCAAAGGGCACACCAAAGAGGTTGCAGAGTTCGGTTTGGCAGCTGTCCCACACTGTGGTGCAGTGGCAGCTCATCTAGCCAGAGCTCTCAATAAAAGCCTGCTGCAAAGACAGGATATAATGGCCATGGCAACCTGCCAGCACCACAATTAGCAGCAGCTCAGGTTTTCTTGTGACAAAAGGACACGTGTGTGTGTGTGTGTAAGTGTGTGTGCATGTGTGGCGATCTGTGATTGGGAAAGGACAGTCACAGTACACCAAAACTGCTCAGGGTCTAATTCATTATATAAGAAGACTAATTTTAGCTTATTCAGCTGCCTTCAGCATTGACTGTAAAGTAACCAATTGAGTGTGTTTGCATGCACACCAAAATGCTGATAACTACCAATAATTAGCTTGTTTAAAAAAAATCTAACAATGCAAGAAAACTATGTTTACAGTGGGGTTTTTTGTGCTTTTGTCAGTTCCTAACATTGTGCCTAACATCTCCTTTTGTGTTACACGGAAGAAATTAAGTCATGATGATGATTATGAGTAAATGATTAACCATTAGCACAGTCACCTCACAGCAAGAACATCCTGGGTTCGAGTCCTAGCTCAACTAGGGCCTTTCTGTGTGGAGTTTGCATGTTCTCCCCGTGTTTACGTGGGTTTCCTCTGGGTGCTCCGGTTTCCCCCAGAAGTCCAAAAACATGCAGGTTAAGTGAATTGGAGACTCTAAATTGCCTCGTATGCGTGTGAGTGAGAGTCCCCCAAGCGACAGGAAGGGCATCAGGCATAAAACTTGAGCCAAATCAAATATATACATACATATATATATAAATATATATATATGCGTACTATCACAAAGTGTACCCTGCATCTATGCAGGCAAATGCTAGGAAAGAGAGAGATTATCTATCAAAATATGACACAAATCTATCAGTGCAATAACAACATTTTAAATGCAGCATTTATCACTATAATGATACAGACCTAGATCTAAGGAACCTAGAGCAAATGTTGACAACTCTACTTTGTAGAGCAATGACATGCTGCAATGACATGATTTACTACAGATTATGGGTGTCCAAATCTGCTGTGCAAAATTAACTCTGTGCTGCCATCTGACGTTGAACATCAAGTTCTACAATATTCTGTTCTGATATAAAATGTCAAATACATTTTGTTTTTTTGTTTTTTTTAAACACACAACAGGTAGTCAGATCTTTCTGTTTAGATTTAATTCTTGAACTTTTATTTTAAATTGTTATGTGAAGCCATTTTATGGTTTATGGAGATGACAGTGATGTACTAAAGAGCCAAAACAAATACTGGCACAATGAATGACTGCTAACTGCAAGCAACAAGAAGGTGTGTTCACCCAAGTATATTAAAGAACGTCTCCTATATCCTCAATCTTTAAACTTCTTATCTGTGTTTATGGGTTTAAGGCTCATGAAATTATAATTTATTTTGTACCAAATAATGTTTTGTATTGATTTGTCAAGCGGTTGTACTGGCAAGAGTAAATCAGACAGAATGTCCACTGACCAGACTTGGTTTGTCTAAACTGATGGATAAAGGTACAAACAAATTTTGTATATGATCGACCATGGCGGAGTCCTTTTTTCTATTAAAACCGGGTTCAATAAAAGTTAAAGGCGCACTCAGTAACTTTTGTCATCTTGGCACCATCCTGACACCTAGTGGCTTGAATGCAGCATCATTTAAATAGTTTTCAGTTTCAGTAAGATGCCACTGAAGAAATTTTGTATTCACATTCAGCCATGATTACTTTAATCAATGAGTGAAAGTGTCAAATAACAGGATGGTTACTGGTATTAAGTGAGTAGTATTCAGCTGGTCATGTGATTCTAACATAGCAGCCACCATGTGCAGACCCTCTCCATGTAGGATAAAACAGCTTTTATAAGGTTACTGATATGACTAGAGTCTTCATTTTAATGTGAGTGGTCATGATTTCTTACATATATTGAAAAATTACAATTAAAGTCTTTAGGAGTTAAACGTTTTAATAAGGAAAAATTCCTGAGTGCACTTTTAAGCTCAATCAAAAAAGAAATCTGTGTTGCAGTGAGGCACTTACAATGGAGGTGAATGGGGCAAGTCTGTAAACATTTAAATACCTACTGTTTTAAAAGTATAGCCATAAGTTGTAAACAATATGCATGTTAGCCTGATTATAGTGTAATAAAATCACTAAAATCACTGTAATTCAATCACTTAGAACTTCTTTGACATCACAACGTAAACCTGTTATCCTGGTAAACAACTAATAAATAATATAAAAAAGTCACATTTTAACAGAAGAATTAATGTAAATGGTTTTATAAAATTATAAGTTGCACATTTCTGCCTTTAAACCCTCCAAAATGTTCCCCCATTTACTTCCATTGTAAGTGCCTCACATATTTTAGTTTTAAATGAAAAGAGGGACAAGTCTAAATTAGTTTTTGTGGTAATCAACATTATGCCACATATCCTGTCGAATGAGCTTATCTTGTATTTAACCCTTTGAGTTGTATTGATTGCAAGGAATATTAAAGGACTGCTCATTTAAAGGAATATTTCACCCAAAAAAATGAAGATTCTCTCATCATTTACTCACCCGCTTTCAATCCCAGATGTATATGATTTCCTTTCTTCAGCAGAACACATTTGAAGAAAAATAGAAAAATATCTCATCTCAGTAGGTCCTTATAATGCATATGGATGGTAACACGATTTTTGATGCTCCAAAAATCACAGACAATCAGCATTAACATCATCCATACAACTCCAGTGGTTAAATGAATGTCTATAAAAGTGATATTTAAATACTTTTAACTATAAATCATCACTTCTGGTAAGCAGCAGTATGCACGTTCACAAGAGGGCTGAGGTCACGCAGTCTCTCGTGTGAGGTAATCACGCTGACGTGTTCATGCGAGAAGTGAGTTTAACATTAAAAACCCAATACTAAAGGAGTTTAATAAATTTTTTTGGACGACCATACATTAAATGTCCACTCTACCTGAGAAATACCATTGAAATGTGTCCTTAGTGTTATGGGACAGTCTGCAACAATCTCAACAATCAGAGTTTCTATTACCGTAGTCCTCTGTTGCACTCTTTCCTCAGAGGGCCACCTGTGTCACAGACTCTGGGCCAGCGGTGGGGAGGACAGGAACTGTCAAAGCCCCAGTGCTGTCTTTGAATGATTAATGTTTTTGTGTTGTTTTGTCTGTTTCCCAGAAAATACAAAGCACCCAACAGCTATTTCTGTTTCTACTGTTATCTCCAGTAGCGGTTCTAGCTTGTTTGGCACCCTGGGTGAAACCCACTTCAACATGCCCTCAAAGTTGTTGACAGGGGAGGGAGTGTTTCTAAATGAGAACGCCCCCAAAGTTGTTGAGACGAGTGGGGGGTGCTGCCGCCACGTTACCCATCCCCCCGCGCAAGATGCCGTCCTGGGCGACTGCCCATGTCGCCCAGGCCTAGATCCGTTATCTCCATGTATATGGGGTGTCTCGTGGAATGTTCTGTGCTAAAATTAAACTGTTATCTCTATTAGTTTTCTATTTAGATTTTTTGGTTACAAGTCCAACGGCCCAGGCAGAACACTTACACAACAATATTGCCTATATACTTTGAAAACACTGTCCATAAACAAATTTGGCCAGGTTTGCTTTTAAAAATGTTTGCTTAAATAATTTTCTGCCCTGAAAACTTTTGTCGCCTTTTCAATATCAAGTATAAAGTTCACTGAAGTTCAGTGGGAATTTGAGGGTGTTAAACTTAGCTAGATCTGAGTCCTAGTCATGCATGTGTAAACTGTTTTTGTTTTTTGAATGCCAATGGCATAATGCCTACTATTTAAATGTATTATTAGTTAGAGTATAATTGTACAGAAGGCCTTCATTCTTTCCAGATCTATCTTTAAAAATATATATTTTATAATGTGTTCTAAAACAAAGGTTTGTGAGGAGATAGTTAATCTAATTCTGACAATTATTATGCAACAGCTGCTTACCTTACTACCTTGACCACCCAGTAGCCTACCAAACCTTTAATCTATTGTAGCACTCATAAAGTAGCACTCATCATTTAATTATTTTAGAAAAAAAATTCAGATTCTGGGAACACAAATCCTTTGAATAAACTAATCACTAGACAGGCTTACCTGATGAGAGAGAAGGGTCAGGGGAGAAGCAACAAATAGCCTGTTAGCTTGTCTAAAATCATCAAGTTTACCTGGCTGCAGCTTACAGAACAGGCAAGAAGGGTATAGATGCAGGCAGAGCTCCAAAAAGGGTCATAGGGTCAAAAATATGCTCATTCACAAGGGTTTGGAGGGTTACATTTGAAATGTATTCCACTACAGATTCTTTTGCTCCAAATTAACTTCAAACTTACTTCTCTGTCTGCTCGTATGAATGTAACGCATCATAAGAAAGTGTTTCACCGCTGTTCAAATGTACTTTGGATCACGTCATTTATATGTATACATTTTTCCATCTGAAAGGACTAAAAATTTAATGAAACAAATGACAATAAAATGCAAAGTAATCTCTTAAGTAATCAAAATACTTTTTGAATGTAACTGTATTCTAATTACCAATTATATAAATTGTAACTGTAGTGGAATACGGTTACATATATTTTGTACTTTAAATACATAATCCCTTTACATGTATTCCATTACTCCCCAATCCTGTCCTTCACAGCCCACATTCCAGTGCTATTGGCTCGCACTTTATTCAGTCTTAAAGGCAAGAAAATCAACCAAAGCGCCTCACGCTTCAAACAAGTGCAGTGTTGCTTCTGCAGCTGTTTAAAGTCGGCTGTTCCTAAAATGCATGCTATTGATCTTACTGTAAACGAATCATCCATGCATATGTTTTATTTTTATTTTTAATCTTCAATCAAAATTTCATAACTTGATCTTCCTGTGAAAGGATATACTCTGGTGACGTATGCAGGACTTATCCAATCATTTAGTCCACTTAAACCCTACTCCTTTCTTATAAATACCACAACCTTGCATAGAGTTAAACAAAGCATCAATCACATGTTGGTAAAGATGGCAAGGTGTATTCTCATCTGTTTTCCTTCAAAACTATTGTTCCTTAACCCAAACGTCTGTGAAGAGGTTTTGGGTCAGCTGACTTGAATTTACATTTCAAATGAGGAGGAATAACGTTGATTTCGTGGTTGTGTTCGAGACATTTCACACCTGAATTGCTGAGGTGATCAATAATGAATACAATGCTTTGGAAGCTTCTGGAGTTTATTTATATATTTGAATGCAGTTATCTTGGGATGCACAACGCGAGTAAGGCCGTGTGTCCACCAAAGTGTTTTTTTCCTGAGGCCAGCTAATTTTTTTAATTGTTTGCAACCGGAGCGCCACGTATTTTAAAAAAGCCAGCAACATGATGAGGCGCCGAGCATTTATTGCTCATCATTTTCACTTTTTACCCAACTGTCCAATCACAGTGGAGAAGGGGTGGGACAAATACCAGACAGACTAACTGTCACATCCTACTTGTGTAACTACTGAACAACAATGGAGAAGTTTGCTGTATTCACGTCTGTACCAGATGGCATTCCCAGACTTCCCTTCTTCAGCCTTCCCTTCATCCAGAGCCAGAACAAGTACTCCTCCTTTGTATTTGCAACACGCTGTGCCTCCAAAGCGCTCTCAAGTGCTCCCAGCTGGGCATTTTCAGAAAAGTGCTGGCATTTTCAGCTGGCAAAAAAACGCTTTGGTGGACACACAGCTTTAGTGTTTTTTCCCTTTATATATAGTGTTTTGTGATAATTTTTTTAAAAATATGGTTATCTTTTACACACTCATTTTCAACGGCTACAGCGTCTTTGTAAGCAAAGACTGTGATGTGCTTGTGCATTTATGCTGTCATTTTGATCATAAATGTGTTGAGACTGCTGCTCAATTTCACCAATAACCGGCTCTAACTCGAGCAGCACGGTGGTAGGGGGTTACATTTTTTCTTGTTCGATAAGCTGTCTCACTCTGAAATATGTCACAATACGGAAGTAAATTCGGTCACAACTTCCGTTTCATGCTGACTTTAAAACACTTACGGGATGATTGCAAAGTCACAGATTTTTTTAGGGGGGCTGAGATGAATTATAGGAGGGCTGCAACCCTCCTAAAAAGGGACTAGTAATGGCAATACCGTTCTTTTGAATTTAATCATAGCGCCGTATCACTAGGTGCCAACAGTGAGGAGAAATGTTATGAAAGTGAAGAGGAGAAGAAGCTATCGGTATGCTAAGCTAATAGGCAAACTGATTAGCTTGTAGGCTAACTGGAGAAATAGTTAAAAGAAACTGAGTCATGCAGTGATTGCAAAGGATTTTAAAAGTTAATGTAGCCAATAGAATGGCTTGATAATCCAAGGGGGGCGTTACGTGTAGTGGGCATGTCATGCAGTGGGTGTTCCTTGTAGTCTTGCAGGAAGCAGAGAGATACACTTGGGGGCACCCTGGGCCGGTTGCACCATAGATATTATATAGAGACTAGATGCCCTATTGGCCGCTGCGCACTGAGAAATACAGCCGCCATCTTAAACCGGTCGTACTCCTAGTTTCGTTGCGCGCCAGCAGTTAAGATGCCAGAGCACTATGTGGAGCATTTTCCTGTTCTAATCGGCGGACCATCGCAAATAGGGCCCGGGGGATTACTTTTCACAAGTAAGTTTTAACATTACTGTACTTGTTACGTTCCCGTGTTGTCTACCCCGTGTTTTCTGTTTCACACATCACTTATCCCATTCCATGTCACGTTTTCCTTGTTGTCCACTCCGTGTTTCACTTGTCTTTGTCTAAAGAACTACAATTCCCACAATTCCCGGCCTCCCTCACTGCCTGCACTCATCATTGTTCTCACCTGTGTCTCGTTTAGTCTTCATTGTGTCTGTGTATTTAAACCCTGTTGTTTTCCTTTTCCTTTGTCATGACAGTACGGTTACATGTCGTTCCTATGCCCCTGTTTCCGGCTCTTCGTTTATGTTCTTCAGCTGTGTGTTCCTTTTTTGTGTTATTGTTAGTTTTTTCCCATCGTGGACTTTTCTTTGTGTTTAATTGTTTGTTATTTATAATAAAGCCGCTTTTGGATCCTAACCACCCGTCTGCCTTCTCCTGCTTCCCACATCCTACATTATAGAAAGGGGCTCTTCAGACTGATCAAACGGTACAGTTTTCAGGATGCGTCACCCGGTGTCAAGTTTCAACACATTCAAAATATATATAGGATATTAAAATGAATAAATGTCTGTTTTTCCAGCCTGTTGTATTAATTTATTTATCACTCCTCACTTATTTTACAGTTCCTAAAATATTGTTATTTACATAGGAAAAATAAACTATTTATCAAATCTACAATTATTGAGTATCGTATTTTAATGGGGATATCATTTATTACAGTTGACAGTTATGTGAACAAACAAGGTTTGAACATCAATCGTAACAAGATCAAATTGAAATGTACAGCTTCATAACACTTCTGTGTACAAATCTGAAGGCTGCTTATTGGATAAATAGTACAGGCAAATGTCCTAATATGTGACTACGCATTACTTTACGGAGAGCTTACGACCTACAGGTTAAGTCTTGCCTTAGAAACAGTTGGTGCAACCAAATTAAGCACTGACTTAGTTACAAACTAACTAGTAGTTACTAAGCCCTAGTGTGAACTTTACGTCCCAACTTATGTGAGACTTTAAGCACAGCTGGTGCAACCCTACCCAGGCCCTTCTTAAAAATCATCGCTAATTTACCGTGATGGGAGAAAGGTGCCTCTGGTTGTTACTTGCATGGTACTCAGCCTTACAGGCTCTATTTGGTTAGGATTAGGGATGGGGTGGTGAGACCACAAACTGAGCCCCTTTGGTACAATGGGCCTGATTTACGAACAGTTAAAGAGAAATGCTCTTTATAGCCACCAGAGGGCAAAATCTATTCAGCCTGTTCTAAATCTAAAATGTGAGATCTAATAGTTTATTTCAGGAAGGCATGCTGTGTTCTTTAACCATTTCAGGTAAGTGTTTTCCAGTTGAGACTAAATAGTTAAATAGTTCTATAGCATAACAGTATGAACAGTAAAACATGAAAAGGTATTTTATTTTTTATTTTATAGCATATCGAGTTATCGGTCTTATTCTTACACAACAAGATAGTGTTTCCCGCTCCTGTTCCTGGAGGCCCCCCATCAGGACATATTTTGGATGTCTATCTGACACACCCAGGTCTTGGAGCCTATACTGCCAAGCTGCTGAGTTGAATGAGGTGTGTCTGATTAGATTAAGAAATCCAAAATATGTAAAGCCTACTACTGGGGGGCCTCCAGTAATAGATTTGGAGAGCGATAGTACTGTTAAGTAGAGAATACTTAAATGATGCATTATAAAGAATGCAGGATTCAACAGTGATTTAAACTTACTTTAAAGTCCAAGTTCAATAATATCCTCATTTTGTTCCTTATTAGGTAAGGGTACAAAGGGTAGAGAGATAAACAGAGATAAGTGAGCTCTCTGGATTTTGAATCAAGCCCTGGTTCTGACTCCATATCTGACCCAGATCCCACAGAGAGCCAGTGGGGTGTCACGATAACTCAACATGGCCTCATTTCCACAGCAGAAGGCATCAGCATATGTCCTGTTAATGTTTAATCGTCAGTACTCCCAAATAGGACGTGAAGATTCTGGAAGGCCAACTTAATCTAATGCACCCATCACTCTATACTCAATGCACAAAGACAGTTGAAATGAAAATTATGTCATCATTTTCACACCCTAATGAGGTTCCAAACCTGTATAACTTTATTTCTTCAGTGGAGCATGATACATTTTGAAAAATGTGTGTGCTGCTGTTACAATGAAATAAATGGGGACTGAGGCTGTCAGTTCCTAACATTCTGCCTAACATCTCCATTAGAGATCCAGGTTTGGAACAGCATGAGGGCGAGCTTTGGGGGGAACTGTTCTTTTAACATACAACATTTCACATGTTCAATTATTGTCAAATTATCTGAAATGCTAAATTATAACTAGATATAATTATATGAGATATAATTATGATAAATGCATAAACAAAATAAGAGTAACAATGCTGAAGAAAATGTCATTTGTATAGATAATTTCACATTTCTGCTGTCTTTGCAACAGTTAATATGACAGTACAGCAAGTATATCAAACACTGCTTTGGCTGTTACACTTAAAATGCTCTTAAAAATTACCTTATACAGATGTGGCAACGGTTCATCTGACCGAGACTAATTGAAAGACTAAATATAGACACATCAGTGCTTCTTCTTTTCTACATGCAAAGAAAATTTTGAGAGATTAGGTTAACATTGCTCACTGTCTGAATAGATTCAAAGAGAAATAGAGGCTAATGGGATCATTCACGCAAGAATGTCATCATGTGCTCATGTTTTTCCAAACAACAAAAGGATATATAAGGCAATGTTAGTCTCAGTCACCATTCAATTTGATTGTATCGAAAAAGATGCAATGAAATTAACATTCTGCCTAACATCTCATTTTGTGTTCCACAGAAGAAAGAGACATACATGTTTTTAACAACATGAGTGTGAGTAAATGATTTTCATTTTGGTTGAACTAACCCTTTAGGCAGTTTTATATAAAAAATCTGATGAATATGATAAATCATTTCATAATTCAAATGTGCTATTTATTTATTTTTTACGATAAATGTTTTTATTGATTTCTACACCAAACACATAAAAGCAAAACATAAATACACAGAATCAACATTTAACTCCCACTACCACCCTACCCTCAACAAACACCCCTGTGGTCACACATCAGTACATACACACAAAATAAACAATACAAATAAAAAATATAATAATAACACACGAATGTGTGAATGTGTAAACCAAATTTGTGTCTGTTGCTGTGAATGTTGGCAAAAATGTGAATTGTTGCTCTAAGGGGCATAAAAACTTTTGCTTCTCTATGATCAAAGACTGAATCCATCAACAGATTAAACTCTCCTCCCAATATTATATCTTGAGGGGTGCCAGCGGCTTGTAGCATCCCTTCAAGACCTATAAAAAAGCCCTGTTCATCCACGTTAGGTGCTCAGACAGTTATACAGTTCATGATATTAGCCAAAATCAACCTTTGCCCCTGAATTTCTGCTAGAACAATAAAGACTCTTCCTAATTAGTGGTGCTTGCCAAAGGCAAGGCATCACTATTGTTATTCTCAATAATTATTATTCTTCCACACAAAAGTTCGGCGCGTAACTTGTCCCGCAGCTTTTGTCACACACCCCTGAGTGAGGCGTCAAATTATGCGGCCTATTGAGGAGAGGTGTGCTATGACTTTTATAAGCGATCGGGGGTACGGTATTTGCCCCAGGGGCAAAAAACTTAACATTGCGACAAACTTTGACGAGTCACAGCTCCGAGCGAGAATTTCGCAGAAACGTGTCATTTGCCACATTTGAAGAGGCTGGCAGGCTCTGTAAGAGCATACCTCAATATAGGGTAAAAGTTGCACCCCTGGGGGGCAGGCGCTGCCCAAAGTTGCCCCATTGACTTACAATGGTGTAGGACGGCCCATGAAATGAAATTGCATAGGGATTTTGTATTGAACATAGCTCTGGATCACAGTGTCATAGAGACAAGTTGGCGGGCTCATTTTACTCAGATGACCAATCAGTCTCTCAGGATCATTGTGAAGCTATCAAGCCACGCCCTAGCAACCATTTAGAGCACCTTAGCAACAAGTCCCATAGACTTCTAATGAAAGAGTTCAAAGGGATATCTCCGGATAGAAGTGTCATAGAAACACAAGGGTGGTCTTGTTTGACTCTGGGCAGCAAACAGCCAATCATGAATCACCTCAACACTTCCTAGCCCCTCCCTAGCAACCATTGTCGAGCACCTTAGCAACCAAAATCCATAGAGGGATATCTTCCGTTCTGAATGTCACAGAGGCATGGGAGTTGGTTTATATCATTGATACTGACAAGCAGCCTTTGGAGATTCATGATTGGCAGCTACCAAGCCACTCCCTAGCAACTAAACAGAGTACCCTATCAACCGTTTAGCAATAACTATATCTCTGCACCAGAAAATTATAGAGACTTCTGGGTTGGTTTATTTCAATCAGGATGGCAAGGACACTTGATAAGTATCACTATGGTAACTGCCTAGCAACCACATGGGGTTACCCTAGCAACCGAGTAACAAATCACATATCTCTGCACCAGAAAATCGAAGAGACTTCTGGGTTGATTTATTTTAAACAGGATGGCAAGGTGACATGATAAGTATCACTATGGTAACTGCCTAGCAACCAGATGGGGTTACTCTAGCAACCGAGTAACAAATCACATATCTCTGCATCAGAAAAACGTAGAGACTTCTGGGTTGGTTTATTTCAATCAGGATGGCAAAGACACTTGATTAGAATCACTATGGTAACTGCCTAGTAACAAGGAGGGGTTACCCTAGCAACCAAGTAACAAATCACATATCTCTGGATCAGAACATTGTAGACACTTCCGGGTTGACTGATTTTACTCAGGATAGCAATGAGACTTGATAAATATCACTATGGTAACTGCCTAGCAACCAGATGGGGGTACCCTAGCAACCGAGTAAAAAACACATATCTCAGCAGTTATAAAATGCTATTTGACGAGTTTTGCCACGGCAAGCTCCACTCACATTTTCTTCAGGAAATGTACATTCTAGTTTATCTTTAATCTGTTTGAGACATTTGAATTGTAGATGCTTATTTATCAATGTAATGACTCTCCTGCTCTTTCTTGAGCCAGCACTAAAGAAAACACGTCCACCCCATATCTTCCCAAATGTTTCAGCTTCCTGTGGGGAAAGATGGATTTCTTGAAGAAACACTATATCATATTTCTTACGTTTTAAGAAAAGGAATAACCTTCCTTCTTTTTATGTGGTGCCCCAACCCATTCATGTCCGGTGTTTCTATACAAATTTTGTGAGACAGAATTACACAACAGAAAATATTCTATAAAACAAACTCCATCTAATAGGAGACATAATCACAAGGAACATGCAGATTCATCCACAAACTGTCCCGAAGGAGTGTTATTCCACAAAATAAACTATACAATAATAAAAAAAGGTGCCCAGTTTCCTCGGACGGTCAAGTGAATGTTCAGCGAGTCAGGCCCACTCGGCTGCATTGAGAGTATCACACAATGACTAACTCATTCCATTGATTTTATGAAAGACATCGCTTGCTGTGGGCATGTAAATATTTAGCAGCCATCTTTAGTATCTATTCTCAATTGGCTGGGAACATCAGTGCAAAAGCGCTGTTCTGTTGATGTAGGTTCTTGCACTCCTTGAATCGATCACGTTTCTCTCTTTTTGAATTCGCCAAGTCTGGGAACAAGAAAATTCTGTGGTTCTTCTAAGAAAGCCTTCCTTTACTCCTCGCCTTGCGTAACACGAGATCTTTATCGAATGATCTCAGAAATGTTGCCAGAATTGATCAGGGCCTGTCTCCCTCCACGGATCACCGAGCCAGAACTCTGTGAGCTCGCTCAATTTCTTATGTCAAGTCTATACCTAGAGACTTATTGTCTGTTATGTCGAGCAGACTCGGGAAGAGCTCGTCTCGGAATTTCACCATATATCAGCTTTCTTCAACCTCAGGAATTCCAACAATTTGGACGCTGTTTCGCCGGTTACAATGCTCAAGATCTTCCAACTTTTCCCAGAGACGCTCCAAGTCTACCTTGGTCGCTAGCGGGTTAGCAGCTAATTCCCTCTCCCTCTCAGATTATCGATTTCTCAACATCCACCACTCTTGTGGTGCAAGATCAGCAAGATCATCCAAGTCAGCAACAAACTTCGTCAGTATCGCCTTCATGTTCAACAGTTGACGCTGAATCTCTTTAATCTCACTGACCAAATTGAGTCCCAGGCGTGAGGCCTGTTGCTTTGGAGCTTCAGCTTGAGCATGAAAGCATCTTTTAATGTCTCCAGAACCTGAGGATTGTGAATTCTTTGACATATAGTCTTCCAAGGACCGTTATGGAACAGGGTGTATCGAAACTCACCGGTTTAAAAAGTATTAAAAACTAGCAAAGTGCGCAGAGCTCACCATTCACACATCGGAACCTCGCATGGCGCCACGCGACTCCTCAATTGTGCTATTTTATCCATTTAGTCTTTTCTCTTACATTGAGGTCATCACTTTAAGAGCTGGCCAGACACATATTATTGTAAGTTTCAATCTATAGCAGCAGAATTAGCCTTGGAACAGTCTGGTAATGCTCTAAAATGGGCCTGCATCGACCTCTGCTTTAGTTACTCAGTGATGGATCCTCAAAAAGAATCAATTTCCATCAATCCCTGAGTAGAACAGCATATTAAATTATTCAAATGTAACCTTTCAGAGGCTCATGAGGTTAAGAGAGAAGCGAATGTGCAAGCACTTGTTTGGTTAGTTAAAATAACAATTTGTTATTTGTGACAAAATGCTCACTGTCCTGAACCAAGAAAGCAGCATTGTTTGCTCAAGAATGAATTTGCTTTCAAAACCATGTTATCAGCGTAATTACTTTTTACCACAGACCTCCTCACATTTTTAAGGTGCTGCCCTGTTAAGAGTTTTGTGTGTGTGTGCATTTGAGGTCTCATGAAGTGTTGAGACGATTCAGAAAAAGTTCCAAAAATAGTCAGTCACACACAACCTTTTATTTTACATTGCCTGCTCTAACTTAGAACAACTAAAAAGAAACTGCCCCCTTAACAAATCTGAAATTATATTTTCAATGGAAAAAGTACAAATCTCAAAACTCAGTCTCATACATTGCTATTATTTAATCTTAACATAAACCAAATTCTTTATTGTTTATTTCCGCTTTAATTGACATATGTACAACAATCAGATCTTTACATATAACATCAAAACAAACTCCTCTATTTCTCCAGCTCCTTATAATTAAATATCAAAGTCCAGCAACAATTGTACAATTTGCCTTATTTTTAACCCCACCATTGCAGTGTCTGTCAAGTTTCCTAAGCACATGCACAGTTCTGGAGTGATGGTTTGATGCTGTCGAGCTTATCTCCACCTGTTTTCAATAATCATACGACCAACACAACCATTTGCATACACAGGCACCCTTCAAATGTCATAATTAACTGGCTTTGAAGAGTGACTGTATTCTCCTGCAGTCACATTTACTCAAAGATGTAATGTACTTGAAAACAATTAAAAAGACATCTGTTTAAAGTAAATTTCTAACCTCAAATTACATGAATTGGTTTATATAGTTATGTGCAAAGCATAGGCAGTTTTCTTGTCCTTCTGATTTAATTTTCTCTGGTTTGGAGCATGATGGAAAATTAATAAATATGACACACTGGTTGTGGAGGGTCACAAAATTCCTGGTTCCAATTTTTGATTCAGTTTCTCAAACCCTTTAGCACAATCAACAGTTCTAAATTCTATGTACATTTTAGCTACTACATTTTGAACTGTGATTTTCCAAAAATTTGAAAATATAGGAAAATCCTTCAGGTTTGGAACGACACAAGATGAGCAAATAAATCACACATTTTTCAGTTCAAGTTAAACTATTTCTTTAAAGTGTATTTTCTGACCTCCAGGTGGCAGTCAACAGATAAACTCCTCCCCTGAATATCCCCTTGTCATTAGTTGCTACACAGTATTTTCAATAAGTGATGGCAAATTGCCATGACATATCCATGCCCACAGACAAAGAAACACAAGCACACCCTTGATTCCCAAATTTTCCCTTCAAGGCTTGCAAATACTTTGTAATAATGATCTGTGTTAAGAGGAATAACACATCTCTGGTGTTTCCAAATCTGTGCAGTAAACGACCTATCCTACACCGAAACACATTAAACGTATTGTTTGAACTGAAGTGGTATAACATATACATCAACATTCACTTATCAAGGCCACAGAGCCAAACACTCGAAGAGATCCTGACTTATTGAATAAAGAGGCAAAGCTTGACCTTCATAACTTTCTCTAGTTCATCATAACACAGGATTCTTTTTTTAAACACTTCATTAAAATTCTTTAATTATCTCCTCTCCAGGGCATCGTCACAATCACAACTGCTGCTAATAAAAATTTGAGATGGAGTAACCAAGCCCCTGATCCAAATACAGGATGTTGTCTCTAAACAGGCTGTTACGTCACCATTTTGTTGAACAAATGTCTGTAGAAACACACAGGTTTGGAATTGTCCCACTTTAGGACACTGAAGTCTGACGAAAACCACTCTTAAGAGTCAGCATACATGTGAGGTTGGTCATAGGCACACAGAGAATTAGACATAAATTGTATTTATTTGTTCTGTACATAATGGGTAATACCAGCATGGGTGTTAACCATGTGAAATATTAACACATGTAAATGGAGTAAGAAAATAAAAGGCACACATTTTCATTTTTAACAAATGATGCCACATGGATATTCTGTAATGTGAAAAAATAACAATAATACTGTTAAAGCCTTAACAAAATAAATGAAATCTTAAGCATTTTAAACCTTAAATTGAGCGATTCTAAAAGAAAAAGGTAGGTCTGTTGCTTAAAGGAATATTCAGAGTTCAATACAAGTTAAGCTCAATCAACAGCATTTGTGGCATAATGCTGATTACCACAAAAAGTTATTTTGACTTATAAGAAATATGAAGCTTATAATTTTATAAAAGCACTTACAATAGTAAACCTGCTAAACCTCATGTATAATTTTAGCTGTAAAGTTGTTTAAATCATAATTTTTAGTTTTAGGTTTTGTTGACATTTCATCGTGGCAAAGTTGTTGTAAAATTGGATATTACTTTATACAAAAAAGGTTACCAAGTGATGTTATCACACTAAAATCATGTTAACACTAATTTATTTTATGTTTTGTGTCTATACTTTTAAAACTGTGGGTATATAAACATTTTCAGATTGGCCCCATTCACTTCCGTTGTAAGTGCCTTTCTGTAACACAGAGTATGTATGGCTTTTTATTTTTGGGGTTAATCAATATTATGCCACAAATGCTGTCGATTGAGCTTAACTTGTACTGAACCCGAATTATTACTTTAACATGAATGTTTAGTCTTAACTTGGTGCTGGGAAAGGAAAATCAAAAAATATTTGAATTTCTAAAGAAAAAAAGAAGAAGAAAAAAAAAAAAACAGGAATAGAGAAATGACATGCAGTATTTAATCTTAGAGGGAAAATCCTCTTGGCCAGAAGGTCATGCACAGAGTCCACCAGCATGTATTTTTATCCCTTTTTAGAAAAGTTTCACACCAGTTTATTCAACAAACAGTAAATGCTTAATTTAACAGCTGTCAAAGAAAAAAATAGAAACTGGTTACAGATGGACAAAACCAAAAAGTTGTGTGTAGATACTTAATCAACTGGGCAGAAACCATCAAAGTTAATATATTTATAATAAAGACCTTGTGATGTGCAGTAACATTAAATAAGCAGAGATCCAGACATTACTGACACCAGAACTAAAGGCAATGATGAGTGTAGGGTCAGACACAGAATCCAATCCCCAAGAGATGAACTCCTGATTGCACAGGTGAAATTTCCATCTTGGCATAGATGAGGTGGATTTATTTCCCTTACACTCCCTTAAACCCAAAATCGCATCACTAAAGTATCACAACTGGAAGCAAAGATGCTCCACAGGCAAGCCCTTCACCATTTAAAAGTTAAATCCCTCAATAGTCTAGCCACAACCATCTAACTACACTATTACTGCAATTTACAGATTTCAAGTTATGGCACAAATAAAAAGAGGTTACAGTAAACTAGTCCCACATATTCTACTTGAGGAAAAAGACAGTGTAACTGGTAAGTGGTGCAGTTGTCTCTAAGAAATCGCCACTGCAAAGAACTAGCAGGGCTGTTACCATGATTCAAATCAGTATCGTTTGGATTACGTTTAAATGTAACAAAACAAAAAAAAATGATCAATGTGGGAAAAATGCATATTGGACAAAACAAAGAATTTGGCAATCAAACCAGAGGTTTTAATCCTCAGTTCCAATTCTCTTTCTTAACACAAACATATTTAGCTTGCAAAAGTCAAAGCTGAAGAGAGAAAGCTGAGAGGGCAGTGGCAGAGAGTAGCAAGAAAGGCTCCAGTCATGATGGAGGCCTCATCTCACCTTGGCACAGGTACAGATGGTCAATGGCATGGAAATATCAGGAAATATAGGGCAGATGTGAATTTTTTTTTTAATGATTTGCCTGTAACCAGGTGAGGGTGTTAAGAACCGTTTGATTTCAGAGCATTAAACAGTCAAAAGCTGCGCAAATGGTTTGCTTCAGAAATGCGGCATGGCTGAGCCCCTAGGCAGGCAAGCGTAATACCGGTGGTATTACTTGATGGGGCAGCCTAGAAGTGTTCAGGTTGGTAACAGAGCAAGTCCCAGGTCATTCGTTCTCATCTGGGTTTTGGGGGTCTAATATTTTCACATGTGTGAAGGGAAATGAACCTCTCCGGCCGTTTACTTCCCCTTCCCACTGACCGCTGATGTTCATCCTAGTCACTTTCACAATGTCACCCACCTATGGAAAAACAAATTAAAATACGGTCTCAACACAAATAATGTACAGATCTCTTAAAACCTTTAGGGCACACAGAACCAACTGAAGAGCATGGCATTCCCCGTATAGCATGACTGAAAAATGCCACTGGCTTCTTACAAAGCTCATTCCAATAGTCTAGCAACAGCAATGCTGAACTGAGATTTCATCTATCTGCAACCTATACAAATATGTATAATGAAATAATGTACAAAACAAATAAAAATAAAACGTTTTATAATAATAAGAACATTTTATGATTATTTATTTTTTTTGTCCATATTGCTCAGCCCTTAATGAGCCCTTTTGAATAAAGTCCTGCCAGCCCAAAGTTAAATAGTGGTCTGGCTTAAAATTCAAGGGATTGAATGGTCCCTTAGAAATAATCTGAGATTAATCTTGATGCCAAAGACTTCCAAACATGATGATCCCCTTGCGAGGGACTCCCTAAAATGTGTCAGATATATACTTTCATGTTTCAGGCTAAAACCTATTTATACTGTGTGAGAATAGTATGCATGATATTAAGACAACAAGGCCTTCCAAAATTAAATAATTAGTATTTTCATATTGTTTTAAATCCAAAAAACATGTTTAAAATTTTAGTCTTAATGAAAAATATTTACTTTGTATTTAGTTGACTGTGTATATTTTTTTTTACTCACAATTAGAATAATGTTACATGTATAAACCTGAAGAAAAACATTTTCAATTCAACAGAAATATATTTGAAGTCTTTAGAAAGAATGAAACAGCAATTATGTCAAATTCGGATAAAGTTTACAAGCTATATCTATTAAACCCCCTAGCACCCCCTTGCGAACCCCGGATCTAATTTTGAAAACCCCTAAATTAAAACACCACTTTTCAAGACCTAAAAACATTGAACCATACTAAACAGGGGTGGGCAATATGACCAAAAATCTTATCATGGTATGAGTAATTTTATATCACAATAACAAATATATATATATCACTATATAGTAAAATTTTTCAAAAAATAAATAAAAATCAATAAAATTGGTTTCTATACTATGCCTATTGTCGGATAATCCAGTCAGTGAATTAAATGCTTTATAAATGAAAACTACCTCTTAATGTTCTCTTTATTTGGAATTTAAATCAATCTTACCTTAAAGCTAAATTTCACATTTGCAACATTTTAGTCTGATGTTGATGAATATAATTATTATAAACTTTCCTTTCCTATTATAAACATGGCCTGTTTGTTACAAATGTCAAACATCATTTGAACTGAATTATATTAAGAATGATGAAATGTAGTTTAAAAAAATTGCAGGACATGATTGTTGGTGCATGACACATTGTTTTAGCTACAGCGATAGAGCGTGAAACACAGCTGCGTGTGTCAAAGCAGCATATGTAGAATGTCTTTACATTTGCATGAAAAAGTGTCAGTGCATGAAAACCCCTGTAAATGTTTCTTCAATTCTCAGTCTCACGTGAGGCCGCTCCGCCTTCCTCCATTTCTCTGACAGAACCACCGTGAGGTGCATATTTCTTACCACATGGTGTTTTTGTGCAACCGCTATAGAGACGACAATCCAAAATGTATACCGGTTGTCAAATTTATATGGGTTTAATTGTGTCTACCGATATATTGCCCACCCCTAATACTAAGCATAATATAACTTTTAAATAGCTTAAATTCACCCTTCTTGGCTTACATTTGAGACTGATTTTTACTGTGCATAATAACACAGGCATGCTTCTATTTTCTCAAAATGCTTAAAATAGCAGTATTCAATTAGTTAATTTTGCTTTAGGCCATAACATACTCTGCATCATATTCCTTGTTTCCATAAACAAGCTGCACTCGTAAGTAAAACACAGCAGACATTGGGAAAATCTGAAACAAGGCAGAATGAAAAATATAATCTGCATTTAATCCTATCCATGAGTTTCTCTGGTGTTTTTTTCTTTCCTTACTGACATGATCTTAGGTTGACTAAAAATATGTTATGTACTTCTTTTAGCAAATGGACATTGTCTGGCATGTAGAAACAGACGGAAGGCTGCTGGAACTTGTCAGGTGGGATGACTTTAAGCATGGAATTCCATTCTAAACCCTGAACAAACCAATTCAGAATTCTACACTGAATTAAGCTCCTTCTTGTGATCTGACAGGGACAGTAGCTGGGGGGCAGGAGCCTCTGTGCCTATTATAATGTTATAGTCATCACTTAGGTCTTAAAAACATACTCACCCAAGTACATTTGAAACATTCTCGCTTTCAGAAATCAACCGGTTCCAAAAGAGATGGAGCGACCAATACAAATTAATAGATTTAACAATCGCTATGAACAGGAGCAGAAAGTACATTGAAAATAAGAATAATCACTGAGCATATGAAGTTATTTTTATTATTAATATATTGATAGGTCTACTCTACGGAAAGTCCCTGAGAAATGTAGAACTGAGCAGAAAGGACATGAGCTGACAAGTGTGTCAGCAAGAGAAATAATTGGTCATTTTGCATTTTTGCACTATCAGCACCATATGACCACTTTGGGAAAATGTAATGAAGGGTGAGATACTTTAAATGTGTATCGCTTTATGAGTAAAATCTTGTGAACCATTGAGAAGAAGCTCCATTAAAAGGAATATTCTGGGTTCAATAAAAGTTAAGCTCGATTGACAGCATTTGTGGCATAATACTGATTACCACAAAAATAAAATTAACTTGTCCCTCCTTTTCTTAATAAAAAAAAAAAAAAGGCAAAAATCTGTGTTCCAGTGAGCCACTTACAATGGAATTCATTCATAAAAGTAAAAACTCTGTTTCAAAGGTTTAGCCACAAGACAAACAATATGCATTAACATGACTTTAGTGTTAGAATTTGCTTACTAATTCGGTGTAAATTTATAGACAATTTTACAACTTCGTTTCCATGATGATGTAACATCAACAAACCCTAAAATTACAGTAAAATTATGATTTAAACTACAGCTCAAATAATAAATTTTTTAACAGAAGAATACAAGTGTTTTTATAAAATTATAAGCGTCATATTTCTGCCTTTAAACCCTCCAAAAATTGGCCCCCATTCACTTACATTTTTATGGACTTCCTGTAACTTTGACATTTTAAAGAAAAGGAGGGGCGGGGCCTGGGAAGCTCAGCGAGTATTGATGCTAAATACCACCCCTAGTCACAAGATCGATTCCAGGGTGTGCTGAGTGACTGCAGCCAGGTCTCCCAAGCAACCAAATTGGCCCGGTTGCTAAGGAGGGTAGTCACATGGAGTAACCTCCTCGTGGTCACGATTAGTGGTTTTCGCTCTCAATGGGGCACGTGGTAAGTTGTGCGTGGATCGCGGAGAGAACAATGAGCCTCCACATCATGTGATAAAATGCACGGATTGGCGGTCTCAGAACTTGTCCTCCGCAACCCGAATTGAGGGGAGTGACCACACCACCATGAGGACCAAATAACTAGTGGGAATTGGGCATTCCAAATTTGGAAAAAAGGGGATAAAATAAATAAATAAGAGGCAAGTCAAATTAATTTTTTTATTGTAATCAACATTATGCTACAAATGCTGTCAATTGAGCTTAACTTGTTTTGAACCCGGAATATTCCTTTAAATGTCTATGGCAGTCGGCACTGCATCTTGTATTACTATAAAACAATGAATAGAAAGCAACATGGGTTGTAATTTGACAAAAGGTTGCCAATATCATACATGATCAAAAAAAAAGAAAAAAGGAAACAATAGAATTCTTGATATTCTCATTTATTCATTTGAGCACATTTGATGCCAAATGCATCATGCTTTTGATGGTTATCCATATTTTAACAAGACGAAATGTAAACGATGATCGATGGTGATTGCGCATGATGTGACTTTTTGCTTAATTCGAAATTCAGTGACAATTACCTGACAACTAAACACATGTCAAAGAGGGCGCTTATTTTTTATTTTGAGATTGATTACGTTGTGATTTTGAGGGGTGCATTGATTGTCAGATTTGTCTCTAAGTAACCAAACTAAAATACGACGCTGCAATGCAATTGTTACGATGTTACAATTTTGAGTTAGTGTGTTTTGAAAACCAGTCTCTGCAAAACGTTTGCTAAACATGTTTAGTAATAATTTAAATGTAAGAACTTTAACTAATGAATGATTATTTAATAAAAGTTTGTCACCGACTGTAAATCTCCCTGCCCTTGCAAAAATAAAGTATGAGAACCCAGATTCCATACAGGCCTGCCTATAAGGAAAGAGGGTACTACCCTAACAAGCCACAACTTTATCTAATCTTATTTTTATCTACAGTAGTACAGTCTTATAAACAGTAGTTTAGTGACATTTAACAATAATTTGTAGCCATTCTTTAATTAACATTTTGTCACAAAAATCAAATGGTCACTTTAAAGTATATTTGCATTATTTTTCAGTGTCAAAAGGCATAAAGGCAAGGACCTACCTCTAGTGCTAAGGCAGTCTTGTCATATGCACAGGGCACTCGTTTTTGGATAGCCTTTGCCATGACAGGCCCATTCTGCATGGAAGGCAGTGGGTTGATGACAGCGCCGGGTGTAACAGGGGGAAGGGGAGATGGAGTCTGAGGCTGGGCATAGGCGTGTGCAGGCTCTGGGATGCCATAGCTATTTGAATTGCGGGAACCATGACCAGGCTGACTAAGGTGAGGTGAAGGCCTCATCAGCTTATCTACATAGGGAACAGGAATCATGCCTATTCTGCCATCCTTGTTCTTGGCACTCCACCATTGCTCCTCAGGCTTGTCCAGAATAATCAGGACTTCACCCTTCTTGAAAGGAAGATCTTCAGCATCGCTACCAGTGAAGTCATAAAGAGTCCGCACATACTCCTGGTTCTCATCTCCAAGTCCCCCAGCCGGCTGAATGGGACCGGTGGTTAGAGGGGTACTGGGGTACCTGTAGTTGGAGAAACATTTTTGAACATCAGAAGCAGGGCTTCAGAATCATAAGCAACACAAATGAATAACACTTTTTAATAAACAGTCTAAATGACTGAAATCCATTTTTACTAGGCAACTATTGTGATATATTCAATCCACTCCTTAACGTGCACTTACAGTTTTCTTCCCGATATCTTTCATGGAAATTACTGAATTTCTCTGTATGTTGTGACTCAATTCAGCAAGGAAATCAAAGGGAATTGCATCTAGGTTCAACGGACTACTCTTAATCTAGGCTCTTACCTCTTAACCTATGAATGCATGTTAACCAGCAAATTAGGGGAGGGGAAGTACACAAGGATTGATGTGCCAGTGTCAAAACTAAATGAAGCGCTTACCTTGGTGCAGGCTCTATCAAGGTGGTCGTATCCAGATAATGTATTTTATAGAACTCCAAAAGGGCAGGTAGATTATCAAACTCTTGGTCGCCTATCTTGAATCTCTTGTTTGGCAAAGAATTGATGATATAGTGAGAAACTTTTGAGTTTTCGGATACGGACAGTACGTAGTCACCGGGACAGGTGGACGAATCTCGCACCAAAAACATCCCGTGTCTCTGTCCCTGTAATCTATTCTGCGCCTCCTGTCTCGACACCTGCCCGAAATACCAGCAGGCTCGGTCAGAGGAGTCGAACCGTGCAGACGACATGTTTACGATTTCGTAAAGGAAAACGAATTAGCAATAAATAAATAAAAAATGTCGATTTGTATGAAGGCTAGTACACGTTTTTATAACTCCTGTCAAGTCCAAGGCAAGTAGATAAATCAACAGTGCTACTGAACCGCAACCTGACGTTTGACCAGACAGGCTGCGATTGGCGTCAACCAACTTTGATGCATCGCTAAATTTTCCAGCAACACGAGAATCGCGGCAGGCTTAGAACCGGTTAAAACAACAAAAATAAGTTAGCAACGAACCCCCAAAACGCGTATTTACAATTAAAGTTTCCTTTTCCGCTCTCTCTTCCGTGAAAGTAGCTTATGAGATAATATAAAGCGTTAGCCAGCTAGCCGTATTCAGTCACCCTCAGCTAAAGATGAGGGAAATATTGCCGTATTATTTTAGTAAATCGCTCTGCGTGACGATTCTAGGCGACATTGGGCAGCTGCGTCCAACAAAGAGTCCTGGTTCGTGTATTACACCAAAGTACAGCAGAATTTTGTCTCTTATTTGGACTCCCAGCAGACTTCGAAGGCTGTAACAAAAATGGCGGCCCGCAACACGTCTTCACACAAAACAAAATCACAAGTAACGTGAATTCTCAAAAGTTGCCCTGCTCAAGCGTTGCTCCACTTTAGTGTGTACTAATTTACAGAGCGACCAAGAAGAAGTTTTTAGTTTGTTTCTTGTGTCTTCTGTTCTTTCCCAGAGTCAGTGTAAAGGCTGCTTTAGCTCCCCACACCGTCCCAGAAATGGCGTCTGGAGGGCGGATCTGCGCGCGCTCCCGGTCTGTCTGATCACTCGTCACGAACGCCTTCTTCTTCTTCGGGGTTTTGGCGTATTTCGCACGTAAGGCACATACCGCCACCTATTTTGTTGTTGTTTTTGCAACCAAAATTGATCTTTTTACCTTTTACAACATCGGTGGTCTCAGGTTGCTGCGTGTTCAGCTCCCATACCTAAACCTCACCATGTGAGTTCCCTCTATTTTAGTGTGTATGCCGGTACCCAACACATTTTTGCATCTATTTTCATGTTTTCTAGTGATTTTGGAATCATATACGTTGGTGGCCAACATTCTTGAATAATATACAGATTTAGCTGTTTCTGAAGGAAACTGGTACTTTAATTCACCAAAGTGGCATTTAACTGCTCACAGTGTATAGTCAGGATGTTACTGATGCAAAAACAAAAACAGCACCATCACTATTTGAAAAAAGTAATTTTTGAGATTATAGACAGGCCCCATTTCCAGCAGCCATCACTCCAACAATGTATCCTTGAGTAATCTTGCTAAATTGCTAATTTGGTACTAGAAAATCACTTGCCATTATATCAAACACAGATGAAAGCTACTTGGTTCGTTAAATGAAGCTTAACGTTGTCTTTGTGTTTGTTTTTGAGTTGCTACAGTATGCAATAGACTGGAATGTCTTAAAGGGGTGCTCAATACATTGATCGGGATCTACCGGTCGATCCGATCGCAAAGGCAATGCTGGTAGATCGCACAAAATTTAAATGTACTTTTGTTAAATTTTAATAAAAATAAATATAATGTCTTTCCTTCTTTTAGTTTCTGTCTGACTTGCACTTGACGAGTAAATATTGACCAGGCGATGATTTACTCGTCATCAGAATAAGGTAAATGCTATTGTAAACTATTGTGCTGTAGGTGTTTTGGGTGTAGTTTTAAAACTGAATGATATCAACATTGAACATTATTATATATTTTTTTATTAATTAGAAGATTAATTCCATGTAGGGATACATGCAGTAGTCCCAACAAGCATTTTCTTATTTTAAATGAAACAGTTTTTTTAGTTGGTAGATCTCATTGAGTTGGTCATTTAAAAGTAGATCATCACACAAAAAAGTGTGGGCACCCCTGTCTTAAGGTCAATATTAGGTCAAAAATGGCAAAAAAAAAGAAACCGCTTTCTCTAGAAACTCGTCAGTCAATCATTGTTTTGAGGAATGTAGGCTATTCAATGCTTGAAATTGCCTAAAATAATGAAGATTTCATACAAAGGTATACACTACAGTCTTCAAAGACAAGCAAGTAAAGGAAGCACAAGTGCCCTTTTCCAGTATGTTGGTATCTTACCTTCTTTCCATATTCTATTAAATAGCTTTAGTATACTTTTTAAGTATTTCGGTTGGCATATGTTTGAACATGATATAGTATATTTGGTCTTCTCCTAGTGCTGTATTTTTCCATCCATTAATTGACAGGTTTAGTTTATCCAAACTAAAATCAACATCTAATGTGTGCTCAGATGGTTTCCTTGGCATATTAACATCTGGATAGCTTTTTAATATTTCTTCTCATTTATTACCATATTCACTGTCCAATTCAATTAGCTTTGTCCTTTAGCTTTGTTCATTTTCTTTCATTACTGATATAGGTGTATTCTTTCCTTTACCACCCATTCTCTTTAGCATGTTCCATACTTTGCTTTTACTGGTCTCTTTCCCAATGCTTGAACAAACTTTTCTCAAAAATTATCTTTTAGCTGTTTTAATTGTTCTGCGACAACTTGCTTTTAATTTCTGATTTCTGTATTCCAATAACATTTTTAAATAAAGATTTTTCCTTAGTGTTTGTAATGCAGGATTTCTCACTCGGATTGCCTTGGTACACTCTTCAGACCACTATGGTACTATTTTCCTTTTTCTTTTGCCTGTGCTTCTGTGGATGCTATTTTCAGCAGCATTATACTGTATACCATACTTTCAGCCTGTTCATCTATAGATCAGTTTGAATTTATAATATTACTATTAGATATACATAATGATTGAAATAACTCCCAGTTTGCTTTATTAAAGCACCATTTTCCCCCATATATTTGCTTATATTGTAATACCCTTACATCTATTGTGCAACACACTGGGAACCGATCACTACCCAGTACTCTATTGTACTCCATTCTTTTCTGTTTGGTAGGGAGGCAGACACTAGTGTTAGATCTAGACTTAACGTCTTGCCTGTCATATGAACATCATTCAGACATACTAAAGTTTGATCTTCCATAAAGTCCTCAACTACTTCCCCATTTGTGTTAGTGTTTATACTACCTATTACCTACTACATATTGTGTAATGTGCATTAACATTTTTGAATTTCTTGCACTTGTTTTTGTACTTCACATCCTCTGCTGCACTGTGTTCTCCACCACAATTACAGCATTTACTAGTCATTGCCTTACATTGTTCATATTAATGCTCATCTCCACATTTCACATATCTTTGTTTCCCTCTACAGAATGCTGCTACATGCCCTATTCTTTGGTATTTGTAGCAATTTAATGGTGGTGGTTTGTATTCCCTCACTTGCCAGCTCATATACCAAGTAAGACCCGACAAGGTATTGGATCTCAAAACCGTATCATTACACTGAGACTGTCCTGTTTCTTATTATCTCTATGTGATATGAGGCTTTTAGCATCTAGAATATCCCTCCTTTTAAGTTTGCTTTGATTTCTTCATTCAAAACTAATGTTGGAACTCTTGAAATTACTCTTATTTCCTTCAGTTTTCCCTTCGCATTTCCCTATCTCCTTCGGCGTTAACTTGCCTCCATTTATTGTTTTGCATTTCATAATTTTGTCTTGTTGTTTTTGAGTATTAACTACCATGATCACCCTGCCAGCTCTTAAACACCTGGTGCATTTTACTACTCCAAAACTCTTTTCTATGGCCTCTGACAATCTTAACAGATGCCCTGATTTTCCCTCAAACTCTAGTAAGACATTGTACTCCTTCTCATTATTCTTGTTTTCACATAAGATGCCTGGATTGACCCTAGCCTTTTTTGTAATCTTATTGTATCATTGTTGTTCATTAGTGGTGATGAGCTGTGTGATCCTTTGCACTTTGTATTATATCTCACTTCTTGATATCCTACCTCTTCTTTATCTACCCTTTCAATGCCCTATCAGAACTATCACCCACATTGTTTGCTCCTCATGTGTTGGTTGGTCTACGCTTCCCCGTCACAAACCCCTTGAGCGGCTGTTACTTAAAAGGAGGGATAAAATGAGTGGGGTGCTGAGACGCAGCATTTCAAATCCTCTGAACCGCGATAATGAAGCATAAAACTCAACGACAGGTCACAGGATTATGTGTGGCCAGTTTAAGCAATAATGTATTAAAGAGATAGTTCACCCAGAAATGAAAATTCTCTCATTTACGAGGAATTATTTTCTTTCCTCTGCTGAACACAAACAAAGATTTTCAGAAGAATATCTCTTTGTAGGTCCATACAATGCAAGTGAATGGTGGCCAGAACATTGAAGCTCCAAAAAGCACATAAAGACAGCATAAAAGTAATCCATATGACTCCAGTGGTTAAATTCATGGGTACGTCTCAATCAGTACCCTAGTTCAGTATTCATGGCACAGATCAGGGAGTCGGACATTTCTAGGGCTGTCTCAATCGCAAAATAGTTCAAGTACACTAAAACATTCTAACAATGCACCAAAAAAAAACAGGGAGCATCGTTGCTCACTATGGTCACTTACCGGAAACATCGTCATGTTTTCTGAAGTCTCTTAAGTCATTAGAAGACTAGCACAAGTGTAAATGTATAATGTCAAAGTTATACATTTTCTCTTTAAAAGAGATGTTGTTTGTAATGTCTTTCATCCATAATTACAATGAAAGAGAAACATTCTTTTAAATATTAGAGTTGTTAAAAGGTTATACATTCCTTTATATTTGTATTTCTTTATTTAATGTTATATTTGTATTTCTTTATTTAATTACATTTATCTTTCATAATCAGGGGTGGTTCTGTTGAATTGAATTTTAAAATCATTTGGCTTAAGAATTGTTATTTGTAACAGAAATAATTTTTTCCCCAACCCATCACAACACAGGATGAAGCCACAACTGGCACACTGCCTGGCTACATAGTCCCCTCAAGTCTTGAATGTTAATAGATTCACATTCATTTCATAATGTCTTTTGCATTTCCAGTTCTCTGAATCCTTTCCTGGATCAGTGGTGCAAAAAATTGGTTTGAAATGATAATAAGAAAAACTTATGTATTACTCCTGCAAGGTGAGAATTATGTCCTATGATACAAAGTATTTTTGCCTGAGTGCACTGCACACATATAAAGTAAATGCTCATGTTTTTCCCAGTGGACAAAAAGTAGTGGCCTAGTCAAAAAGCGTTATTCTTATTAAACAAAGCCTAAAATATCTTGTAAAAAAAACAAGATGTGAAGCAAACCAACCAGATTAAAAACGATTTTATGAAGCCTAGGCCAGTGTAATCTTTTTTATAAAGATTATGAAGCACCTCACTGATCTCTGCCTGCATCACCTTGGTTTAATGATAGACTACACTCCTAAAATGGAATACATAGACTTTCAATAAATTGCCAACAAAAGCCTTCATCAGCCAACTAACAAAGCACAATGCATCTATACGAACTTCTGCAGTTAATCCTGGATGTACTTCAAAGACATCAGTCATTAATCTTACAGTTCTCACAAAATCTTTGTTTAAACACTGGCCCTTAACACTTAATAATTTTAAACCATAGGAGAACATGGACGCCATTCACAGTTCGGAAGTGTGAACGATGAGCTCTGCGCACTTTGCTAGTTTTAACACATTAATGTCCCAAACTAGTGAGTTTCGATACACTCTGTTCCATAACTGTTCTAGGAGGACAATATGTCAAAGAATTCAAAATCCTCGTGCTCTGGAGACATTAAAATACACTTACGTGCTGAAGCTGACACCCCTGAGCAGCAGGCCCAGAGCCTGGGACTCAATTTTGTTGGGGAAGTGCGGGAAATTTAGCAAAACATTTTGAAAATGTCAGCAATGCTGACGAAGGTTCGTTGCTGACTTGGAGGATCTTGCTGTAATATGTCGATCGATCACTGCCATGGAGATGAAATACACTGAGATGGTTACAAAATTGGGGGATGTCAAGAAACTTATCGATTATCTGGAGTCATCGGAGAGGGAATTATCTGCAAATTCTCTAAGGTGGATTTAGAGTGTGTGTAAGATAAATTGGAGGACTTGGAGAACTGTAGCCAGCAGAATAACGTCCGTATTGTTGGAATTCCTGAGGCCGAAGAGGGTCAGGATATGGTGAAATTCCTGGATGGGCTCTTTCCAAGTCTGCTTGACATAACAGGCCATAAGCTGGAAATCAAGCAAGCTCACAGGGTTCCGGCTCAGCGTTCCACTGAGGGAGACAGGCCCGATCAATTCTGGCCACAATTCGGAGATCATCCAATAATGATCTTGTGTTACACGAGGCAAGGAGTTCTTTCTTGGAAGAATCACAGCATTTTCTTGTTCCCAGACTTTGTGAATTCAACAAGAGAGATACGTGATCGATTAAAGGAATTCAAGAAACTCTTACATCAACGGAAGGTCACTTTTGCACTGATCCAGATGCTAAGGATGGCTGTAAAACATTCACATGTCCCCAGCAAGAGATATCCTTCATAAAGTCAATGGAGTGAGTAAGTTATTTTGTGGTACTAACGCTGCAGCCGAGTGGACCAACACACTTAACATTCATTTGACTATCAGAGGAAACAAGCACCTTTTTGTTTCTTTTTGTGCTGGTTCCTATACATTATACTATACATTTTTCTCATAAGTCCATAAGATTTATTCTAGTATATATATATATATATATATATATATATACATTAATAACTAAGTCCCTCATTTCATCTGTTGATGATTGCTCATCAAACATTTTATTCACAGATCATGCCCTGGTGAGTTTGGAGGTGTTCCACATATGGAGAAAAGTCAATTATATAGTTGCCACTTTAATGTATCCCTTTTGCAAAATCCTAAATTGTTAAAGCCTTAAACAAATGTTAAAGGCAGAAATCAATGTTTATATGGAGACCAACTGGTCCTCAGTATCCTCTGTGGGTGTGGCTTGGGAAGCACTTAAGGTGGTTCTAAGGGGCTTGATATATAAAACAGAGAGAGCCTTTTTCTACCATTCTACCATGAAATATTTACCTCAGCCATTGATATTAATAATGCTTTTAAAGAATTATATCTTGATCTCTTTAGGTCTACATCTTTGTCTACTGATGGGGGTATTAGAAACTTTGTGGAATCATAAGAACTTCCTAAACTGACGGCTGAGCAATAAAATTCTCTTGATTCTGAGATAACCTTGGAGGAGCTTGGCGAGGTATTTAATACCTTGCCTTAAATCATTAAAGAATGGAAAGCTTCCACCAACCATGACGCAAGCCCAGATTAGTCTGTTCTTAAAAAGGACAAAGATCCAAGTGAGTGTAAGAGTTTCTGTCCAATTTCCCTGATCCAACTAGATGTTCAATATTGTCAAATATTTTGGCTAACTGATAATATAAAGTTATGGCATCTCTTAAACATATAGATCAGGTGGGTTTTATTCATGGCTATAGCTCTTCTGATAACATTAGGCATTTCTTCAATGTCATGTGGTCAGTGGCGAATGATCAGACTCCGGTCGCTGCCATCTCACTTGATGCTGAAAAGGCGTTTGATATGGTAGAATGAGATTCTAAGGTTTTGGAAATGTACGGGTTCGGGAATACTTTTATTGGTTGGATTAAATTTCTACTTTATAGACACGCGGGAGTAGCGGTACAAACAAATTGAATCATTTCAGATCTTTCCCCATTATTGTTCATTCTTGCCCTGGAACCATTAGCAGCCATAGAGGATGATTTTCCAGGGGTGGTGGCGGGAGGTGTGGCGCATAAGCTTTTGGTTTACACAGATGATATTTTATTATCTGTCTCTGACCCTACTAGATCTATGCCTTGCCTCCACAGAATTATTAATTCCTTTTCTAAATTCTCGGGATACAGAGTTAATTGGTCTAAATCCAAAGCTTTGGCTCTGACAGTGTACTGCCTGGTAACGGCTTTTCAGCTGGGCGCCTTCCATTGGCCCAAACTGGGCATTAAGTATTTGGGTATTTTATTCCAAGCTAATTTGTGTGATTTAGTTAGAGTTCATTTGTACCCTTTAATAAATAGGTTTTCGAGCGATGTGGGCAGGTGGGCTTTATTACATTTATCTATGATTGGGAAGGTTAATATTATCAAAATGAAAATGTAACTACCTGCTACAATCTCACCCTGTTGATGCCCCCCTCTCTTATTTAAAGCCATTTGATAGCATAGTGAAGTCCTTAATTTGGATTGGTAAACGTCAATACGTTTTCAATAAATTCAATAAGTTGCATAGGCCGATTGACAAAGGTGGGATAGGCCTACCCAAGATATTGTTTTATTATTATGCATTCGGTCTCAGACATTTGGCTAATTGGTTACTTCCAACTGAGAGAGCCCCTCCCTGGTTTTTTTATTGAACAGGAATTTATTGCCCTTATTTTACCATTGCAAAGCCTTTCAATCAAACTAATCGGAGAAGTTAAGTTGCACCCCGTTATCTCGCATTTGTACTCTGTATGGACAAAAGTGTCCAGAGTGTGTAATTAGGAAATTTATTTAAATGTTGTCTCGAGCATATTGTGGAATCCAAAATTATGTATTAATAAGTCCCCTTTCTGCTGGTCAGAGTGGATTGTGAGGGAGGTTAATTCACTTGGATCCTATGAGAGTGGAATGTTGAGATCCTTTGGTTCAACATTTTGTGATTCCTAGATCTCAGTTCTTTAGGTATTTATAGCTGTGCTATAAGCCACCTGCTTTGTACTACTTTGGGAGTAGCATACATTTACATTACATTTACATTTATGCATTTGGCAGAGTAAGTCGCTTTTATCCAAAGAGACTTACAGAGCCCTTATTACAGGGACAATCCCCCTGGAGCAACCTGGAATTAAGTTACCAGATTACCAATTATGTGCTTAGACCACTACACCACCACCACTCCATGCATACACCTCCCTAAATTGGCAGATACTCTGTGAGTGGTGATTACTGCTTTTGGAAAAGGTTACGAGGCCTCAGTGTGTTGATCCCTGCTAATTCAGAGTCTGGGGGATGGAGCATTATCTTCTGTCAAGAAATTATTGGAGAAAGATTTAAACTTGGTATTGGAGGAGGGAGTGTGGGCTAGGATTCTAAAAACATGGTAACGTCTGCATCTAGAGATGCAAGGGTACGCCTTATGCAATTCAAGATTTTCCATAAATTCTTTTGGATCCCCTCTAAATTGTATAGGCTTGGTCTTAAAGACACTCCCACCTGCTGGTGATGCCAATCAGAAGATGGAGACACAACACATGTTTTTTGGTGGTGTGTTAAGATCCAAGAATTTTGGTTGAAGGTTTTTAAGGTGAAGAGTTATATGTGTGATGTATTGGCCCAGACTCTGTATTTTAGGCGATGGGGTTTCCATCAATATAGGGGATAAACATATAAAAAATTGGGTCCTAACCAGTGTTATGATTGGCAGACAAATTGTTTTAAGGGGATGGAAGTTGGCTTGAGTGCCCTCATTTCAAGAATGGTGCACGGAGATGGGGAGGGTGGCAGCTTTCGAGGAAGTGTCATGTAGAAAGCTAGGGAAGTGGGATTAATTTGATGGGAAATGGGGCAGATATTTGGCGTTTTTGGAAGGCTCTCGGGTGGGGACAGTGGAGAGAGAAATTTAGTTTTAAATGTGTGATTATTTATATATATATATATATATATATATATATATATATATATATATATATATTAATTAATTTTTTTTTTTTTTTTAAATCATTTGTGACCAGAGGGATGTTGTTGAGGGTCAGGTTGGGGATTGGGAGAGGAGGGGTAATAGTGGGGGTAAATGTTGATTCTGTGTATATTTGTTTGGCTTTTCTTTATTATCTATATGAATCAATAAAAATGCTAATCAGAAAAATAATTTTAAACCTTGCACTGACTTGCACTGCACATAAATAACTAATATTGACATTATGTTCATTTGTTTAGCCAGAGGGGAACTGGCCCCCACAGTGAGTCTGGTTTCTCCCAAGGTTATTGTTCTCCATTAACCAACATCTTATGGAGTTTTTTGTTCCTTGCCACAGTTGCCTTCGGCTTGCTCACTGGGGTTCTAAATACAATTTTTATTGAATGACTTCTTTTTTATACACAATTCATAATTGTATTTAATGAAACTATACAATGATGACTCAAAGACTTTATAGATATTATGTTTTCATTTTCTGTTAATGCATTGGTGATTTACGAGGAATTTATTTTAGGTTACTGTGGCAGGGCGGAGGGCGGGGCCGGGTCGTGATTATACACATCCGGTCCCTTATCAGGCTAATTAAGCCTCTGAGAGGGATAAAGGCCGATGGCAGATGGTGGTTCGACGAGAGAGAGATAGTTTACAGACATGTCCGTCGTGTGTGTTTGTCTTTTGGTTTAAGTTATTCATTAAATTATTATTTATATTGCCAAGCCGGTTCTCGCCTCCTCCTTCCTGTTGAACTCTTTACAGTTACAAACTGGTAATTACAAGGGTAATATGCTATGAATCTGGATTATGAGGACATTTTTAATGTCCCCATAATTCATATCGCTTAAAAAAAAAATACCAAATGTTGTTTTGAAAATGTAAAAATGCTGAAAGTTTTTTGTGAGGTTTAGGGGAACTGTTAAGGGATACAATCTATAGTTTGTACAGTATAAAAATCATTATGTCTATGGATAGCCACACCAACGTGTGTGTGTGTGTGTGTGTGTGTGCGCGTTTCACTACATTGGTACATTAATACATTTAAATTCATGAATTTTGCATGCACAACATATCCCCCTAAATTCCTTTGAAAACCAGAGGACATCAAACTCTAACACTGTTACACAACTTTATTAAATCATATCCTTAACAAAGATGTGATCATTGTTCAGACAAAAACATGAATGCAAAAACAGTGTGATATTGTTATCATAGAATCCATTCTGACATCATTGATGCACTTGTAATTTTAGGCCACAACTGCTCATTTAAAGTAGCAGCAGATAATCAAATGAGTGTTGGACCAAAAGAATTAAAGTCTTAATTTGACACTCAACTGAAAGGGTAGAGTTTGTTAAGCCTGCCTTTCACAGTACACAGTGTTTACCAAAGTTAAGGACAGACTCCTAATAGGTACATAATCATGGGTTTAAATCTACAACCTTCAAGAACAGATCTCAACACCAACCCCATGCAAGCGAGGGCCTGCCCTGTGTAAGGATCAAACAGATTATGAGACAGACTTAACTGTGTTAAAAAGGAATTCACTGTTCAATTGCCTTCCATGAACTTGATGCATTATTGAATATGCCCACCAAACCATGTAAAAAATATTTTTTTTAAATAACAATAAATAACGAAAATACAGTGTACAATAAACTTCCTTAGAGTTTGGGCAGGAAGCCAGCATTTATTCGGCCTAACCAATGTGTGAAAAAGACGGAAGGAAGTTTTCTTTAGACATGTCACACATGGCTTCTCTGCATTGGGCCGTTACCAAATAGCCACACACCAGCCTACATGGCACATGTCTGAAAAATGAAAATGAAAGTCAATATAATGCATTGATACTTTAACTCTCTAAATGTAATGCATATTGAATTCATGGACATATTAATTAACAAGTCAGGAATACAGAGAAGCAATAATCTGGCACCTAAACCACAAGCAATAAAGGCTAATTTCTGTTAAGAGAGTTAGGTTTATGACATACACCTTTAAATAAACTACCAAACTCATACGTGTTATATGGGCTATAGACCTTATTCAGAGCAGGGCTGTACTTAAATTTTGATGGGAAGAAACCAAGGCTGTGAGGATGTACTTACAGTCTCCGGCATGCACTTTATAAAAAGCTGTAGTTCCTAGATCACATCTAGCTTTCACAACTCGTGTTTATTAGCTACTCATTTTTATTTAATTTTTTAAATATGTTTTTCCCAGTTGTTCCTCAGCTGAGAGATAAATATAAATTAACAATAGTTAAAAATTAAATATGGTGCTACTCTGAATAAGGTATTTTTAGCCCTGTGAAAGGAATATTCAATACAAAACAATTAAGCTTAATCAACAGCATTTGTGGCATAATGTTGATTATCACAAAGAATGTTAAAAAAAAATTTTTTCAAAAAAAAAAAAAAAGAGAAAGAGAGAGAAAACCAAGGTTCCAATAAGGCACTTACTATGGAAGTGAATGGGACCAATTTTTGAAGGGTTTAAAAGGCAGAAATATGAAGCTTATAATTTTAAAAAGCACTTTAATTCTTATGTGAAAACATGTGTCTTATGTGAGCAGTAAAGTTGTTAAAATCATTTTTTTATGGTTATTGTATGGTTTAGGGTTTATAGTGAAATGTCATCATGGCAACAAAGTAAACAAATTTGATATAACTTTATACAGAAAAGGGTACTAAAAATTGTTTATGTCTTGTGGCTATACTTTTGAAACTTTTGAGCATTTTAATGATTAGGAAATGGCCCCATTCACTTCCATTGTAAGTGCCTTACTGTAACCCAGAATGTGTTGATGTTTTTTTAAAGAAAAGGAGGGATACATCCAATTGAAATTTTGTGATAATTAACATTATGCCACAAATGCTGTTGATTGAGCCTAACTTCATTGAACTGTGTATGCGAAGAAAATAAATATTTAAAATGATGTAAAATCCAAGTATGATTTGTTGTTATAGTACATTAAGAGTCGTTTAATTAATCCTGAGAAGCAAAATACAATTTGAATACCATTTATACTCAAGATTTGAAAATATGTGATAATAGTATTATTCAAAATCGAATTATGTTGCCTAATTTAAGGTGTATTTTTCTTTCTGTTTTTAAGGAATAAAATCTGACTGTTAGTACAGATTTAATTTCATAAGCTCATGCACATGCTTACATGTTTTTACACAGTAGTTGTCTCAGAGGAGCGGTGAGTGATGCCTTTCCGGGATGAATGGGGTTAGGTATCATTTCATGCCAAGAACGCGCTGCAGTGCTTGTTGGCATACTCACCTCAGCTCGGACCGGTCCACGTCCTATCCAATCGCGTACAATAAGTCTTAGCAGAAAAATACAGTGAGCAGCAATATAGATACTGGCATCTTTCGCTTAAACATATTGCAGAAAACACGAATGAAGCAAAGTGAACTGCATGTGTCCAACTATTCTGCTTAAACAGGATTGTGACAGGACAACGTGCTTCCAGGGCGCATTAAAACAATTACGGTTTTTCCCCATCTAAAATTGCCTGTATTATGATCAGCATGTTTAAAGTCATGTTTAAATTAATCAAAGATGTCATCATCTGTGGCATAGATGGCTAGGAAAATGACCAGAAATTTTATATTTCTAGTATTATAGTGTAGTTCTCATGAGAATGTTTTGATATCTATATGCCATTGATAGTCCTACTTAACTTTAGCTTACAGTATTTTAAGCTTTACTATTGTGATGCACATTGTTTGTTGTTGGTAGATTTTCACTTTATGGAAAATATAAATACGGTCCATTCAGACTTTTAAATTTTTCCACATTTTCACATTTTCTCTCGGGGGACACCCCTGAACCCCCATTTTGTATCTTTCTTTAGTCACAAGGCCTGCTATGCCCCTTAGGTATCTAAAAATATTCAAACACAAATACTGGACTTTTGTCATTCAGCTTCAAAACAAACATTAAAGGGCACCTATTATGGCATTTAAAATGTTCCTAATATTGTTTTGGGAGTCCCCAACAACAGTTTTACATGCATGCAATGACAAAAAACACTTTTGTTGTCTTATAATATGCATTTTATGTTTACCTGATTTGCTCACCGACTCCCAAATGATTCGTTCAACGACTAATTTTTCCAAACCCCTCCTTTGCGTGACGCTAATCTGCGGTGATTGGTCAGATGACCCAGTCAGTTGTGATTGGTGTACTCTCTGCAGAGATTGTCGGAAACGGAACGCCCATCACCGCTTTGTAGTAAAAAATCAAAATCAGAGAAGGAATTTGAGTTGATTTATGTTAGTGATCATAGCCCAAAGTTCACCCAATCAGTTATTGTTTGTGTTAGCCCAACGCATAAACATATTGATAAAGCACTGCATTACTACAAGTTATTGCTCTATTCTTTATGACAACTCCAATAACATCGACAAACATTTCACATATTTAAAAAAAAATTGACATTGGAGACCTACAATCTGTGCTTAGCGTAACTTACACACACAAATACTTATTAAGCATGCTAAAAAACACATAAAAGCAACAATTACTAATAATACTTACAGGTTGTGATTCGGAGGAGGAAGCTGATCCAAATAAACTTGGTACTGAACCTTCCTTCAGTATCAACCGGCTCGCGAATCCACACTTGAAAGCATTCATGTTCGTAAAGCAATCGTCATTAAAATGACGCGAACACAGCACAAGGTTCGGGCTATACTTGTGTGGTATAGTTGTAAATATAAACTCTAGCCACTGATTCTTCACATGCTCGTCCCTGGGCAGTGAAAAAAAGGTCGCTTTTGATATGCACTTCAGAACACAGCGTCTTGTTGTCGACAAGATGTTTTCAAGTTTTCCCTGGTGTCTGCACGCGCAATGAGTGGGCGCGGCCAGTTTGATAATTTTTCGTCTTGACGTCACAACGAAAAGGAAAATGACTTATTGGAAAAACGATTCATTACATTGACTCAGAGTTTACTCCTATTTTTGAGAGGCAATAACTTTTTTTACGGTGAACTTTCATATATAAAACTTTGCAGGATGTTTTTGTTCACTTAAATCGTTACACACTACATGAAAGGTAATTTTCAAAATTCCATAATAGGTGCCCTTTAATATTTATGTGCACTTGTTGGTACCTTTTGGTAGAATTTTCCCCAAACACCACTATTTTGGTTTTGTCTCTGGGGCCACAATGTCATAATCATTGCCTAATTTTGAAGAGACTGTTTTGACATTCATAATTTTTTTCTTTTACAAAGTACTATTGTATAGTACTTTTAAATTTATAAAAACTATTTCATAAAATGGATTAAGCATTCCTTATGTCATTTCATAGCTACAGTATACTGACTACTGACACCATGTAAGTTATTGTCCGGACATTTGCTGGGAAGGAAATGTAGAGTCCGGACCTCTTGGAACTTGAATTGAATACCCCTGTTGTAAACTGTAAACTCAATACTTGTAAATACTAAAAATTATGCATACAACAAAACAAGAATGTAACATTAACATTAATGCAAAATTATGGTTTGTCTCGACAAACTTTACATTTCTAGGTCAGTACTTTTGTACGACACAAAATAAAATATCAATATCTTCTTTTTTCCAAGCACCTAAGCCTAGATATTTGTGTAATATTGGGAAGAAATGCAGTTATAGGACAGCTTTGTTCAGGTCATGGGGATCCAGGCAAACCCATAATGACCCAGCCCTCTTTTCAGTCAAAATGAGGTTGATGACCCATGGAGTGGGCTGAGTGACAGGAGCTGACATCTGCCTGTAGTAACTGGTCAAGAATACTATTCAGTCTGCTCATTACAGTTAAAGGAATCTTTCTGCAGCCATGAATGATAGAGGGACCCTTTGGGTCCACATGTATACGGTGCTCTCCAGGAAACTGCCCCACTCCTTCAAAAACTTCAAAAAATGGTACTAAGTTAGCAGCACCTCCTTTACAGGCAGGACATTTGATCACAACAGTCTCAACTCTCCTCACTAGCTGCATCAATTCGCATGCTGCTTTTCCTAGCATTTCTGTGGATGAATGTTTACTGACATTGAAGGGTAGACAGGGCTGGACTGGCAATGTGGCATACCGGGTATTTTCCCAGTGGGCCGACGCACTGGCCAGCGGGAGAACCTAGCGGGCCGGTGGGTCGGCCGCGAAACGTACCGAATGGGCCACGATAAGCAAAAATTTCCCACCGCATTATGCAGAACGGACCACAAAACGGCACTGCGATATGCAGAAAGGACAGCAAACTTTTGGTCCAGTTGCCATGTAAAATCCTGGGCCGATTTCACTTCCCAGTCCAGCCGTGAGTGTAGGCATGCTCGTGCTTTAGGAGTGATGCACTGGAGTTTGATTATACTCTGTGGCTTCAGCTTTGTCCCTCCGACTATGCAGGTCCTTTAAGAGTGTTAAATATGTCCAATGGAATGATGTTTTCCTAGGCCCCAGTGTCCAACTTAAATCTCACATTTTTAACATCAATGTCCGTGTACCAAGCTTTGTCAGCCGTGCTTGATCTACTTGATATCTAGTAGACCCTATGAGCTGTGAGTCCACAGTGGCATATTTCTTTTGCCATTGTCTTGGATTTGAATTGTCTGAACTGCACCTTTTGACAAAATGGTTGCGTTTTCCACAAGTGTGACATGAAGCCCCAAAAGCTAGACATTGTCATGGCTGATGGGATTTTCCTCATTTTGAATGTATTTTTGTATTTGTTTTTTGATGAGTGGCTGACTTTTCATATTTCTTGAATTGCTTTGCATCTTTGAATTTCTTCTGTATGGCGTGCACTACTTTGTTTTGCTCAGATATGGCTTGAATCTGTGTCTTTGCAACTTCTGTTGCTCTGCAAATATCCAGAGCTTTATCAAGAGTGAGATCCACCTCTCTCAAAAGTCTCTCTTTTAGACTCTGATCATTGATGCTGAAGATCATCTTGTCCCTTATCTTGTCTGGCACTACTGAACCAAATTCAGTCTTTGCTTTATGTTTAAGTTCAGTCACTTATTTGTCGATGCTTACTGCATCGACCATGGGGTGTGCACAGAACGGGTGTCTTTCAAATAAAAAAAATATTTTCCGGCTTACAGTACTTCTCAAATATGACTATTATGCCCTTCATCATCTCATCTTCCTCCTCAGACTCAATAGACAGTGTGTTGTACACTTCTAAGGCTCACAATTATGCACATAATGCATGCAGCAACATGTCTGTTTTTACCTTTTCATTTCAGATCCTGTTGTAACCCGCACACACACACACAAGACGAGACAGTCACAATGTCGGAGGAAAAACTGCTTTAATAAAAATAAAGCAGGCAAAAGTACATAACAGGGTAAATCCAGAGGGAGAATCGTCGAGGGAAGCGTAGGGTCAAAAGCCGGGGAATCAAAGTATAAACAAGGGGCAAATCCAATGAGAATGGTCGAGGGAAGCGAGGGTCAAAGCCGGGGTAATCAGAATAGAGTAGCGGGAAGGACTAAACAGGGGAGCTAGGGGAACAAGAGAGCTGGCAAGCTAAGGGGTAACGAATCACAGGGGGGTCAAAACTAGACGAGACTAGCGGGGGGCAAAGACACGGGAATCTAAATACAATAACCAACAAGTGAGAAATGGATGTGCTGTGGTATTTATAGGGGAAGGTGCAGGTGTAAACAATGAAAGGTGATGAGACGAGTGCAGGTGAAACTAATGTGCAGGAGGATTGGAAGCGCGTGAGAAACTCGAGGAAGGGAGATAACCTACGAGCATGTGAGCGAGTAGGAGCAAAGTGGGTGTGAGGGCTCGAGCGAGCAAAAAGAGCGTGAAAAGCTCGAGGGGGCGGAGCGAGGGAGTGAGGTCGAGGGAGTGAGTGTGTGTGCGACGAAGCGGGGATGGGGCAGAGGAGCGGGGTTCGTGACACCTGTTGCAGTCATGTATGTTAAGGTGTTGTGTCCATCTCCTCCAATTTTCTCCAATGTTTCCAGACTTGTTGGGGTGGCAGACTGAACCGATCCATGGATTACCAAATTGATGAACTAGCTGACTCTGTAATTATTTTTCATCCAATTCCAGTTTTTTTATCTTTTGGATTCATTCCTTGTATGTAGTGATTGCAATGATATGCACACACAATGTTATCAGCAACAACTACAGTTTTATGAAAGAGCATGCTCACTCATCTGGATCTCCACACTGTTCCCTGGTTAGTGTTCCCCTTATTCTCATTTAACATAGGGGGTAACAGACTTCGACACTAACCTAAGGGGAAACATGGGGGAACAGACTGCCGCTGCCAAAATCCCAATGCTTTTTGAAACAGCTTCAGTGGAAGTGTTCTCCCCAGTTTGAACTGAGACAGACACTGTCAAATGGCCTGAACACTCTCGCTCGTGAGGTGCACGTGCCCACTCGTGGAGTCAAGGCAGACTCCTAAAAAGTATATTTGTTGACTGGGGGAAAGCGTGCTCTTCGCCCAGTTCACATTGAGGCTCAAGCTCTTTAGATGTTGAAGCATTAAGTCTCTGTGCTGGCATAACAGAGCCTCTGATTGTGCCAGTAACAGCCAATCGTCGAAGTAGTTCAAGATGCGCACGCCTCACAGTTTCAGAGGGGCGAAAATCACATTGATGCACTTTGTGAATGTACGAGGAGGCAGAGACAGTCCGAAGGGCAGTTCTTTGAATTGATATGCTGTTCTCTCGAACGCAGATCTCAAAAACATCCTGTGATGTAATACAATTTGGATATGAAAGTACGCATCCTTCAGATCTATTGATGCAAACCAATCGTGTGGGCGTACGTGCAATAAGATCTGTTTCTGAGTAATAATTTTGAATGGGTGCTTTGTGAGCACGCAATTCAAAAGTCTCAGATCCAGGATCGGCCGAAGCCTACCATCTTTCTTTGGGACAAGAAAATAACATCAGTAAAACTTTCTTCAGTGTGCTGAATGAACTGCTTTCGTGAATAAACAGCTCATTACTCAATGAAGTGACCACCTGTCGGCTAATCTTTAATATGTTTTACACTAAACAATCCTTTTAGAATGAACTATGTGTGGAGTTTACGATGATAAAATTGTTGTTTTATAAGAGAGGTCACGGACAATTTAGCAAAAGGTAGGTGTCAGTTTATTGATCTCCACATTAATTTGTATGGTATCCACAAACCGTGACTTACTGTCGTAACACGCTAATTGACCTTCTCTCCTATGGTAAAAATGCTGAGGTTGTTATTTCAGTAGTAGCTTCTAACTACCTCTTGTAGTTACCAGCAGATATTATCTAAAAGAGCCAAAATGGTCTGTGATAGGTTTAAAGTGTATGTTTTTAGCCAAAGCTGTATGATATTTAATACAAATATCATTGAAATGAGTTTAGGATGTGAAATATTAAATATTTAGTGTGTAGTGAAATATTTTGCAAGCTAAAATTAAGTTAGCCCCATTTAATAGGCCAAATATGCAATAAGAAACCAACAAAAGAAGAAATTGGTATTCAAGAGAAAAATATTCCCACTTTAAGCTAATTATAAGCTTCTCTTTTTATTCTCATGTTCTCAGCATCTTTTAGATATAAGACACTGTAATTGACAGTGTAAATATATAATAGCCTTGTTTCAATATTCATCATATCGGCACTTCTGCCTTACTGTATCACAGAGAGGACGCTATGAGAAAAGCAGCTTCTTACACAAAGACCAGCATTGACATGGCGAAACATGTATTTGTCAAGGCAAAGACCTGAGAAAATGTTGGTTTGAAAAACAGGGGTGGTTGGGTAAATAAAATCACACTCATTGATGTTAAAATAGTTCGAAGAACTATTTACATCTACTTTTTTTATTATTTTGTTTATTTTCTCCACAATTGGGAATGCCCAATTCCTCGAAAGTCCTCGTGGTGGCGTAGTGACTCGCCTAAATCCAGGTGGTGGAGGACAAATCTCAGTTGCCTCAGCGTCAATCAGCACATCTTATCACTTGGCATGTTGAGCATGTTACCACGGAGACCTAGTGTGTGTGGAGGCTTCACGCTATTCTCCATGACATAAACGCACAACTCACCACATGCCCCACTGAGAGTGAGAACCACACATTATGGTGACCACGAGGAAGTTACCCAATGTGACTCTACCCTCCATAGCAACCGGGCCAATTTGGTTGCTTAGGAGACCTGGATCCCAAGACTCCCAAGAAATCAGAATTAGATTTTTGCTGCTTTTAATCCTATGTCTGTTAGCTTTTAGGCCATCTATAAGTTAGTGTATTCCTAAAGGTTGAAAAAATTATGTTGTAACAAATATACACATTTAAAATTTACAGTGTTTTTCTTCCGAGGAAATATTGATAACGCATCTTGCACTCATAGGTAAGATATTCAATACAATTATTTCTAGAATGAGAATGTCCCCTGCCCCAAATATCACTTAATTGTGAGGAATAGCAAGTAAAAAGCAAGTGTCCTTTTCTGCATATCGTGGCACGTTTTGCGGCGGCACTTTTTAGCTTATCACGCCCCATTCAGCAATTTTCACGGCCAACCCACCAGCCCGCTCGGTTCTCCTGATGGCCAGTCTGCCCCTGATCTGCCCCAAAGTGTGTCGACCCACCAGGAAAATGCCCGGAATGCCAGATTACCAATCCAATTACTTATCATCAACATATAGCATTAATGACCATGGCCACCAAACCACATAAACCTCACATTACAGTGAACTATATATATTGATTGTTTGGGCAGGAGGCCAGCTTTTATTCTGCATAACCAGTGTGTGAAAAAGGCTAAATATTTTTCTTTGACATGTCACGTCACTCTTGGCTTTTCTGCATCTGGCTCACTTTAAAACATAATTGTTTTGTTTCAATTTAAACAAGTGTTTGTGCTGCCTTGTAATGTTAAGTTGTGTCTGTCAACTTAATAGTGAAACTTGTTTAAACACAACATAAATTTGACTTAAATCAATATAAAATGTTAAATGGACTTAATGTCTTTTTAAGTAAATTTGCATTTTTTTAAGTTATTTTTCTTTTTTTATTATTGAATATTATTTATGTTAATTCAGGAGTAAAAAGGAATACACCATCTCCAGAGGTAGAACAAACTACCAGTTGAAAGAAAATGGCCTGAGGTGGTCTGAGACGGATGTCTGATCCCTCTTTCATACTAAGATTGAGGTTGGTTAAGGTGACATGCATGGCCCCCAACACTTAACATGCAAATCACAATGATGTGACAATCATCAAACACATCACGGAGTAAAAAGATGAGCTTTGAATTATTGCTACATGGCAAATGACTGAAATTGACAGCAAACACAACAACCAACAGAATAAATAAAAGCAGCACACAGTAAGACATTAATACTGCAATTTGCATAGTTATTCATGCTGCTGTGAGTCATGCTGGGAATCCGAATATATGAGCGTTAGTTGCGTAGTTTTCTTGACTTATATTTTTTATTTAAGCTGAATAGTTTTTCAAATTCAATAATTCAGCACAAGTTCAGCTAAAACAAATTTGGATAATTGAGTTATTTCAACAAGATCAATCCAGGGCTGCATTTTCCAAAAGCATCGTATGCTTAAGTTGATCGTAGAGGCCATTGGCACCAATGGTTTCTACAATTTACTTAAAGTCTTATTATGCTTTTGGGAAATGCAGCCCAGGGCAGTTATTCTAACTACATTTAAAGTTACTATAAGTAAAAGGCAAAATCATTTTGAAAAGCACTTTTGCCAAATAATCACACCCTGGCTGGGCCTACACAGCACATGTCTGAAAATGAAAATAAAAGTCTGAACAGTAATACGACTCTGAATTTTAAAACGGTACCCCTTTTGAATTAAAAAAAATTGCTTGCCCGTTCCCAGACATGCCGTCGCCCAGTTTTCGACCACTCCTCCACCCTCTGGCAGACGACAGTCACGCCTCCCCAGGAAGGATTGTGTAATCCGACCCCTGGTGGATGGAATGCCCCTCTGCATTCTGGAGGCCGGTAGCAAGCCTCTCCGTCCCTCAAGCCCTTCCGTCGTTAAAATGGGAAAGGAGGAGGCAGGAACTAGCTGAACAGTCAAAGTAGTATTTAATATACAATTAAAACAAAAAGACATAAACACACACACGGCAGCTGCGTGTGGCTCTTTCTCTCTCCTGAACTGTATGACTTTCTTTCTTCCATGCAAAACAATAAGGAGATATTAGACAGAATGTTTGACTGAGGCACTATTTACATTCAGTGAATGTTTATATATATATATATATATATATATATATATATATATATATATATATATATATATATTGAAAGTGAATGGTGACCGAGACTGTCAGTCTCTAACATTCTGTCTAAAAAATGTTGTGTTCCACATCATACAAAGCCTCACACTGGTTTGGAAGAAGTGTGGAGAAATTATGACAGAATATTACATTTTGGCTGAGCTATCATTTTAAAGAGATAGTTTACCCCAAAATGAAAATTCTCGTCATTTACTCACCCTCATTCCATCCCAGATTTTTATGACTTCCTTTCTTCTGCAGAACACAAATTCAGATTTTTAAAAGAATATTTCAGCAATTTTGATGCTCCAAAAAGCACATAAAGGCAGTATAAAAGTAATCCATAAGACACCAGTGGTTTAATCCATGTCTTCAGAAGTGATATGATAGATGTGGGTGAGAAACAGGTCAATAGTTGTCATTTATTGCTAGACAGCAGTGGCGATATGCAGAGAAGAATGTGAATCACCAAAAACACAAGAAGAAGAATCTGAATGTTTCTCATCCACACCTATCAATTCGCTTCTGAAGATACTGATTTAACCACATTCACTTGCATTGTATGGACCTACAGAGCTGAGAAATTCTTCTAAAAATCTTCATTTAAGTTCAGCAGAAGAAAGAAAGTTATATACATCTGGGGTTGCATGAGGGTGAGTAAATAATGAGAATTGTAATTTTTTTGGGTGAACTAACCCTTTAAGGGCTCTTGTCAGATCTGGATGAATTTGTCAATAAGAAGAAAGGTTTGGAAACATTTCTAGTAATTATTACAGTGAAACGTGAAAATGTCCCACAAGGACATTACATATAATGCTGAAATATAATGCCTTCTTTTGCTATTTCATAGCTTTTAAAGTCCTGTGTAGATTCTTATTTCAGTGTAGTTACAGTTTTCAGTGTCGTAAGTATTTTGATCATTAGTTCTGTACAGTAGTTCTGCCGCTCTCTAATGCAGCCTATGTAGGGCACCAACTCCGGTCGTGGAACACTCACTGTCTATAACCGCCCCTATCCACTATAAAGTACACCATCTCGAGTTTTTGCTATTTTGTAGGAGTGTCTGAATTCTGAGTGAGCACTCATTCCCTACTTTTGTTCACTCATTCTTACCCACAATGCACTCTAATTTCGAGTGTACATTTCAATTACACTTGATGACAGTTAATTTTCCACAATCCACCACGGGGAAGACGTGCGAGCTAGGAGTTTACTGCTTCCTTCACTCCTGCAATGTTTTATTCCATACTGAATATATTATATTCATTTTCAAATCATTACTTTATTAAAATAACATAATAACAGATAGAGAGACAAAACATACAGATACATTTTAAAATATACTCTTTATTTGATCAAATGTGTTTACTCTATATATTAACACACAGCATATATTACAAATGACAAACAGAATGAAGATTTATTGTATTAATATATTATTTAATAAGAATAACATATACAGCCCAAGTATTTAAAAATTTCATATGTGACATTTCTGCTCCAGCCCCAGAGCTCTGACACTCTCGTCCAAATTCCCTCATTTCGTTCACTTACTGCTGAGATATAGTCCACTAACTGCCATTCACTATAAAGGAAATAGTGAATGAGTGAACGATAGCGGACACAGCCACTCTCGTCGCCACGATCGCCTCGTGCCCGCACATGTCACACGTGTGCGTTCTGTGAGACAGAAATGCTGTCTGTTCGTGTTCCAGTCGTCCATCACGCGAATGGCAGTTTGGATGTTTACATGGATTTATAATGTTAATCTGCCTGAAGTAGCAGTGATAGTTTCCAGTACACTAAATGTACACTTAAAAACTGATGTCATAAGAGCCCAGTTACAGAATCACCCTGAAAATGACCTTCTCATTACACAGAAAAGCCCACGTTAGAATTAGAGCCAAAATGTACCTCAGCATACTGCCTGAAGTTGGAGCTGTGACTTTAATCTTGAAATATCAGCTTGTCTTGGTGTTAAATGAAGGCATTGCATGACAAATCTATTTTTGTTTTTACTGTGTGGAGTGAAGAAAGTGTTTAACTTTGAAGAGTTTGATGCTGCTGCACTGATGACTTGAGTGACAGTCTCATCACTCAAGTGGGAGTTTCTCATCGCGTGCAGCTGTGAACTTCTGCTCTCGTAAAAGTCCCATTTAATAATCTCTCAATAAATTACACATTAATTGAAATTAAACCCAGTAATGTAATGACAGTAACGCCACACATTGTAAAGAAGTAAAAGTAAAAAACAAAATCATTAGAAATTTACTTGAGTGAGAGTAAAAAGTACCCACTTTTAAACCTACTCTAAAAGTAAATTTTCCCCCCAAAAGTTACTCAAGTAAATGTAACGGAGTAAATGCAATGTGTTACTACCCACCTCTGGTACTAACATCTACCTGAAATAAACTAACTCTGGAACATAACCTACTCCGGAGCAGGTTATGTTTAGAGAGTAAGTTGCTATGGCTACTAACATACACTAAAAGTTATCTTCATTTTTGGAACTGAAAGATGAGGTTATCCGTTTACATGTCTGTAAACTTACCCAGGTATGTCGCATAACCTGCTTCCTGGAATACACCCCGGAATGGTAACTTCAAAGTAGTGGCTGTAGCATTGTTATCGGAGAAGTATTTCAACTTAGAATGCTTCCTAATTCTCAAATGACATATGGTAATTTTATGATTTAGTACAGTAAAAATATTACATATAGCACCTTACTTGGGTTACACTTTCTAAAATTATATTATTTATGCAGAATATATTTAAAACATGAATAATGTTAATATGTACATCGGTTTGCATTTTGTGACAGTTGAAGGGCATTCGCTCCCTAACATTCTATGAACAAGGAGAGAAAATAGATATTAGCCTACTCATCCATTCATTCCAGCAAGCTTTTCTGTGATACGCGTTTTAGAAAGTAAGTTAGAAGTAATTAGTAATGTGATTAAATTTTTTGGGTAAAGTAACTCGTAAAGTCATTAATATGATTACAGATTTAGAGTGGAAATTTTTTGTGAATTACTTTTTTTTGACTTACCCAACACTGGGCGCTACTCTGAATAAGGTCAGAATAAGGGCGCTAGTTGTTAACATTAGCTACAGTGGTGTTTTTTACTTGAATAATTAATTAATCTCGGTAAGTCGACAATATTTGTGCCAATGTAGGCGTAACTTACTTTTTTTTTCAAGGAATGAAATCAGACCTATAGTGTAAATGTAAAGCACATAGCTATCGAGAACAGCTGCAGTGCTTTCTGTTCAGCAGCAGTTCTAGGCGTTTGAGTTCTAGGGCATTTCCTGCTGTCCCTCTTTCGCCCTACACAGACTTGAAGCAGTTTGTTTTAACGTTTTTATTCAGTATTATCAGCTATGGAGGTCCCAGGTCCTGAAAGTGACTGGAAAAGTCCAGCCTTACGACAGAAAGTAGTGGCTCAACTGTAAGTATTTCCAAAAAATATTATCTGTTTGCGCCATGACTCTGGTCACGCGTAATGAAAGTAACAGAGTCTTGCTAACTCAGTAGCTGCTAACTAGCTCATGCTCAGTCTTGTTACCAACAGATAGTATGCAAAAAGCCAAAACTTTCAGTGATAGGTTTAAAATGTATGTATGTAGCACAAGTAATATGATATTTAATACAAATTATAATTGAATTCAGTTTATTAAGTAAAATATATCTCGTGTGTGGTGCTATTTCGCTGATGTTGCTAGCTAAGATGAAGTTAGCCCCAGTTGATAGGCAAAATAAGTACTAGGAAACAAACTGCTGATATAAAACAGTATTTAGATGTTGTGGTTAAAAGAAACCGATATTCAAGAGAACATATAACTTGTGATCTCTCACTTTAAGCTCATTAGCATCTCTTATTCTGCTCATGTTCTTAGCATCTTTTAGATTTAAGAAACTGTGATTTATTGGCTGTCAATAAATATTAGCCAACGCTGTCAGTCATGCCTTGTTTTGATAACATTATTCATCAGACTTGTACTTCTGCTTTGCACTTCTTTATCACAGAGAGGATGCTATGAGAAAAGCAGGAACTGCTCACACAATGTCAAGCACTGACATGGAGAACTATGTATTTGTCAAGGCAAATACCAGAGTAAGAGTTTGTTTTATATCACACTACAGGTTTACACGTTACACACCAAAAGTACTGTCATGTTGGTGTGCGGTCATTAAAATCATTGACATCAATGGATAAACTCATTTAAAATGAATAATTAAATTGTTTTTTACAGGAGGAGTATTTGTCTTTGGTTGCAAGGCTGATAATTCATTTTAGAGACATTCGTAAGTAGTCTGTTCACCATGTTTTCAATGTAAAAACAATTTCTATTAGCATAACAATGCTTGGATGTGGACTGTGTATTGAAAATGTTTTTCCCATTGCAGATAAAAAGGCACAAGGGGGACCAGGTAAATTAAATCAAACTCATTGATGGTAGAGTAGTTCAAATAACTATTTAAGAACTACTTAAATCTACAATTTAAAGACTCCTTGAAAACATAATAGGAGTTTTGTGGCTTTAAGTCCTATGTCTGTTAGCTTTGAGGCCTTCTATATGCTAGTGTATACCTAAAAGTTGACACATTTAAAATATACAGGTTTTTTTCTTCTGGAAAAATATTTATAATGCATCTTGCACTCATGGGTAAGACATACAATAAAATTCTCTCTAGAATGAGAATGTCCCCTGCCCCAAATATCACTTCTGAGGAATAGCAAGGCAAATGGTTCACACTTGTGATGCAAACAGAAGTCTGTTGGCAATTTATTAAAGGGCTAGTGGCTATTTATTTACCTCCTGTTTCAATAGGAAATACGTCACCACAGGAAAGAAATCTGCACTCATTAAGCAAGTATCAACATTATCAAAATACATTTTCTTCTGAATTTTAAGGTCATGTTTTCTGTTTTTAGACCCCATGAATGCCCTGCAGAATTTAACAGGAGTGGGTGGAGGTGGTCCTGGTGTCATTGGCATTGGAGCACGCCCACCTGGTGCACCTATGAGTGGTATGGGAACCATGGGGCAAATGCAGATGGGTCAAATTTCCATGCAGGGGGTAGCAGGAGGCCAGCAGGCTGGTAAGTCTATTAGCTGTTAGCTGATGTGAAAAGTTGGAGATTCAGATATAGGAAAGATAGAGAAATGATTCCAAATGTAATATTGACAATAGTAGGAACTGCTGGGCAGATGCAAATGATGCAGCAGCAGCAGCAGCAGCAGTCCATACAGTTTCAGCAGTTCCAGACGCAGCAGCAGGCATTAATGCAGCCTCAGCAGCAGTTCAACCAGCAACTCCAACAGCAGCACCATCAGTATCAACAGCTGCAGCAACAAAATCTTCAACAGCAGCACACCCAGAATCAGCACCAGCAACAACAGAATCCGGTAAAGATAATTAAATGATTAACTTGCACCGGCTCTAGAAATGTTCCCATTTGGCTGATTTGTTATTTAAGGCTGCAAGGGCAAAGAGAATCGACTGCTTTTTTGTGTGAAGTGTCTGAGACATGTAAACGACCAATCACAGTTTGTTCCTTTGTTACGTGCCTTAGTTTTACTACAATAATAGATGTGTGCAACACCGTCTCATTTAAACAGATTGTATATGAGGGTCGCAGTAGACATGTCTGAGCTCATAATGTTAAAGTGCTTACCTGTTTCATTCTCCCTTTTTCTCCTCAACAGTTCCCTGTAACTTTTTCTTGTCTAACGATGAGGCAAATATCAATAAAACTAATGTCATATATGATCTGAAAATAAGATACCTAGTTTAAACAGATATAATAAACCTCACAAAACTTGAGCAAATCCCACGACCATTGCAGCTCTTATATTTCTTCCTCCTAAAGCACTTATTCTATTAGTTCACTTAGCCTCTCATCAGTACTTCCTTGTAACTTTTTACTTTTTTTGTCTGATGATAAAAAGGTAAATATCATACTTCTATCATGTACCATCTGCAAATATGTGGATGTCTTGTTTAAACGGATGTAATTCACGAAACCCGTGAAAATCCATTGCCTTCCCATCGATCGTTCATCTAATATATCCTCTGAAGCGTGTGTTCTGTCAGCCAGAATCAAAACTTTAGGATCAGACACAAAAATGTCTGATTCACAAATCATGAAGTTCAGATCCTCTGCATAACTAACCCTTTACATGAAGAAATGAAAAAAAAAAAATAATAATAATGGAGAGAGAAAATTGCCGTTTCATTTATAATGCACACTTATTGTTTTGATGGCTTTCTCTCAAGTTGCACCAAAACAGACTCCAGCAGCAGCAGTTAGCACAACTCCAACAGCAACTGCAGCAACAGCAGCAGCAACAGCAGCAAGCCTTGACCCAGTCTTTAGCACAAATGACTCAAGGACAGCATCAACAAATTAACTCCCTCAGCCAACAGCAGCAACAGCTAAAGATCCAGGCGATGCAGGTGAAGATCAGCTACCTGAACACTGAAATATATAACTAGAGCTGTGGAATTTAATGCGTTAACCCATGCGTTGATTAAGGGTTTTATCACACTTGGTTCTTTTCAGGGGTCTAAGCACCGTTTGCAGGATTTTTGGCCCATATTGTAACACTCCAAACAATCTCAGACCACTTTAAAGCGAACCGAGCCGAGACCATATCGAGAGATGGTCTGAATACTGTTCGTTTGCAGCCTTTGGTTCGGTTCGTTAATAACATGCACTGAATAAAAAGCGCTCCGGGCTCACTTGATTTCTCATTCGCCTAATGCCAAACATGTTTGGTCCTGACAGGTTCCCATACTCCCGAAATGAAAATGCAAGCATGGGAGAGATGCAACAAACTGCTTGCTCTGTTTCTATGGGTATGACAGCATGAGAAGTATAATAAACTATTGTGAACTGCACACGAAACAAACTCTTAAACCTCTTTGGTGTTTGCTGTAGAAATTAAGATTCAAGAGGTTAACTGGGTGCCTTGAAATCTGCATGGAAATTACGACAGGAATATTTATTGAATATATGAATTTAAGTAACCAAGGCTGTCAGTAGATTAAGCATAAATTGTGATTAATCGTATTGTTTTGTCGTTAATAAGACTAGTCTACCATGATTGAATGTTGAATTTTAGTGAATAATATTGTTTATATAAAATGTTCTGTTGCATTATTTTTCTCTTTTTTACTAATAAACAATATGTAATAATACAGAATTAAAAAATATTGATGCCAAAGTTTAATAAAGGAAGTTTTATTGAACATAGACACTTGTTCTTATGCTGCTTAATCGTTTTGAGAGCATTAAACGTGTTTATATTATCTTATAATTAATATAAAGAGCAATTTGTACTTAACATTAAATATAGTAAAATTAAATTATAATATATACTATATTTTTAAAAGTGGGCTCAGTCCCACAAATGACACTTGAGTGTGAACGCAAAAAGAACGGAGATCCCTTAACTGGTAAAGTGGACCAAAAATAGATTTGAGACCACACAGATGGTCTCAGACAGTGTGAACGCAAAAGGGGTCTGAGTTTGGTTCTTCTAAAAAGGACTCTAGTGTGAAAACACCCTAAGATGCACTTTTTTTTAACAGTGTTAATTCAGTCATTCATTTTGACATTTATAACATTTCATAATGTATGGGGATTTTTTTTATTTTATTTTTGATTACCAGAAAGAAAGAAATATTTAGCAATAATGATTATTTTCAAGCATTGTTTCAAGTAAACATGCTTTCAATGTCTTCATGTTTGCTTGTGTTTGTGTATTCAAGCAAGCAAGAGCTTTGCAGCAACAACAACAACAGCAGCAAGTTCAGCAGGTCCATCAAGCGGCCCAGCTTTCAGGAGTCCCTGGACAGGTAAGCACCTTTCAAGCTGTGGTGAGGATTGAGAAAAGAAACCGAGTGTGGAGTGAATGTATGCTACTAAAATCAACACGTAATGTGAATTTTTTTGGATGTCATAACTATTTATTCCTTACCTGGTGGAGAACCGTAGTGTAATGCATGCTGACCAAGAAGCAACAAATGGATAATACATCAAACATTCTATTTACATCTTGGTTTGTAAATTGAGGTTTAGTTGTGTGCCACAGTTATAGGCCTTATTATCTAGACAGATAACTGAGTGTTTCAACCAAACTTTCTAAACTGCTGACAGTGTTCAGTGTTTGGGTTACATGGAAACTATTTTGAGAATGTAGCATGCCAAACTACAGGCTTGTCATAATTGGTGGTGCTTGCTAAGGACATATCTAGAAATGAGAATATCTTTGGCATGTACTCTTTTGAATTGGTCAAGCAAATAATCACTCTGCAACCAGATCACTTTTACAACTACCTAACAACATCTAGAACGCCTTAGAAACCACCCCAAATACATTGTGCATTGTGGTGATGAGTTTTGCATGGCTTCACTCAAATATACTAAATTCTACTAAACATTTACTTATAGTTACCCAAACTACAGTCAGTCAGGCTGTTTAAGGGGGCTTTATGTTCACGTCACGATAATTGCTGAAGCTTTTACCATGGTATTATCATGGTATTGAATTTCAGAAACAAGTAAAAAGATAAACCTACTTTATTGTTGTTCTCCTAATAACAAGCTTAATTACTTTTTTCAATACCAAACCATCCTTTTAAATGAACAGAAAACAAAGACCATTGAAAAGTACCCTGAACATTTTAAAAACAAATTGTACATTTAAATAATTACAACAACAAAAAAATTATATACAATCAAATATTGCAAATGTATCAAATAAACAAATATTTGAAAATAAGTATCAAGTAAAATAGTCACTGTCTTAAAGTGCAAAGCTGTGTCCCTTATGAACAACAGCCACATTGCCGTTATTAGTTCCAGAACTTAGTATAATCTGAATACGACTGCATTTTAGTTATTACTACAAAGTGCATTAGCCAGCGACGTTTTTGCCAACTACACTTCGGCCACTTGAGAGCAAGCTACATATTATTTGAAAATGGCTAAAACAGTTCACTTTCACTTTCGTCTTAGTTGTCACTTAGCTTGTTGTCTCAGTTTTCAAAAACAGTTTTGAAAAAATGAGCAGAACTGTCACAATCTGCCAATTCAACTCACTGAATTGCTCTGGATGATTGTCCCACAGATGAGCAAACATGTTGGAGGTGTTCCCATGTTTCGCTGCCAATTTTCTGCCACATGTTTCACACAAAGGGAAACAATCTTCAACCAACAATCCCTCTGCATTTTTATGGAACCCAAAATACTTCCACACTGCCGACTTAACCCTTTTTGAAGGCAGATAAATAGCCCACTGTGTTCCTCCTTCAGCCATGCTTTTTGTCCACGTTGGTTTTGTTTACATCGGTGTGCGCATGTGTCATTGGCCACGTTTACATGCACTCTCATAATGCCATTATAATGCAATTAAGGCAATACTGCGATTAAACGGTAGCTCATGTAAAAAGAATATTACGATTATGCTAATAGAGTAATGATAATCGCAGTAAGATATGTGGAGTACTCCTATTTTAATCAATTTATACTGGCGTGTAAACACTCTAATCGCATTTCTTCCACACTCTGACCAAAGTGCCCCTGCACCAGTGCTGCAGACGGATCATGTTCCACTCAAGCACAGGTTCAAAAACATTGCGAAAAAGAAGCTGCACTTAATTTTCGGCTTCATGTAAAACTGCAGTTCTATGCACCGTTTTCCAGCAGTGGTGCTCCACAGCAAATTAAAACATGTTTTCCCGAGTTGTGAATGTCCGTTTGCAGTCTGAATTGAATATTGGGGAGATTAAAAAGACCATACGCACAAAATAACATCTTAAAATTGAGTTTGTGCTCACTGGCGAAACGCAACAACATCCATTGCGTGTATTCCGATTCTCACACACATTACTTGTGAACTGATTCATTTTAGCGAATCAAAACAGACAGCGCATCCAGTGTAGTTGAAAATTATTCTTATGAAGTGGTTCTTTTAATAAATCATTCAAAAAGACTCACAAACTTGTTCGCTACAAATGCATTTTGAAGACTATTTTTGCAGCACATTCCATCAGCAGGTATATATTTAGTACATCCTGTTTTTTTGTTGGATAATTGGTAAAGATGAGCTCAGAGTAGATGTTCTATTAGATTGTCCCACATATTCAGTCTTAGCCAAATCTGTCCCTCAACGATAATCCTCCCATCTGTGAGCATTTGACAGATAACATTTTGCTTCATGTTGCTTCCATTCACCTTATGCCATACATGTGGCCCTAGTTCAGTGTTTCCCAACCATTTTTCTGCTACGGCACACTTTTTAAAATTAAACAAATCCCATGGCATACCTGTATCCCACTGTCCCACATAACCATTGTTGTTAGTTTTCCTTTTCAAGAACTTCCATGTTTTCTATCCGTTTCAGTTGTGTTTACTCGTAATGTTTGAAATTCTGCTATGCAAACAAATCACATAGGTACGGTGTATAATGAGATTACAGGTGGCAAGAGTGCTAATTGGATAATGAATAATACAACAAATTTGCATCTTTTCTTATTTTTAGATTTGTTCTTGCAATGCCACAGCAAATCATTTTTTACTTATCTATTTATTTACATGGATCCAGACTAACATTTAAGAGTGGAAGCACCAATGTTAAAATTCTACATACGGTTGCACCAGCACTTGAGTTGATCGCACTGGTCCAACTGAAAGAAAATTTGTTTTCTTTTACGGTTTCTTTATATCAGGATCTTGATGATTACACAGAAGGAAAGTTCCATTTTATCCATAGTTTTAACTGTGAGATTTGCAGTAAGATAATAGTAACCACAAGTAAAAGTAGAACCACGATTAGCAGTAACCAAAAAACTAATTATCGCATTTTTCATTAGAAAAACAGACAGAAATTAAATTGTATTCTCTCACTATTATATTGATATAATTTCATGGTTCAAATATAAAAAAAATATCTGTGATGTGTGGATTGATACCTTACAATTTCTGTCTTTTCATTGTGCAGATTTCTCCTATATTCCTTTTCAATGCGGTTTATAATGTTGGGGCTGTTTATTACAATTGTAAACTGGTTTAATCATCGACACATTATGAGCTTTCATAGAGGTTTTAAACAAATAATCAATGCCAAATTCGTGACCCAGCCCGTGCTTCTCGCAGCTGTTTATGATGATCTGTGCGGCTGAGAGCTCGAGACCGGTCCACTTGTAAATGCATGTCCCTGCGCCGATCTGTCCATTGAGCAGTGCTGACTGATGTGGGTAAAGCTGTTTCCTTTTGCGTTTGGAACATTTGCCATTTTGATATTTCTCATACGAAACAAAAATTGTCAGCGCACAATCAGAGAGTCAGCCAAATTTGTAGTCGCATCAATGCGACCTCTTGCAAAGTTTAATCGCACTGTTAGGAAAAATTGTGATTTATTTTGTAGAATCTGATAATTTTCCATGGCACACCTGACAGTCTTTCACGGCACACTAGTTTGGAAACACTGCCCTAGTTTATACTGAGCCCAGAGATGGAATGGTGTTATCCAGATAAATCTCTGTTCTGTTGCATAGCTATAAAGTCCAATAGAGCAGCCAGTTTAAGTTTGAGAAGCATTAGTTTTAATCTCATTTGCATTCTGCATGTTTTTGTAGTTAACAGTGAGACTGCATGCTTGCTGTTTTAATCCCACAAGCCCTTTCTTGCTTTCCTGTTTAGTTAGTCCTCACAAAGCTCATAAAGTGATAACACATTTAGTGTTATTTCCTTTTCTTTGAGCATTTAGATGTTTTTCTGAAAACGTTTCGAGGTAGGATTTTATAGTTTTTTTGCATCCACTCATCAGAAATTGATTAGATGTCAAACCACATATTTACTTGAGAGTGTGTATCTCTCCTTGCCTTGCTTTGTTCTGGTACATGAAAAAGGGAGCATGAAATTCACTGGCCTTTGTCTTATGGACCTTGTCTTGACAACCAGTTTTGCTAAAGTGATAGTCACACAAAACTCAAAAATTCTGTCATCCACTCACCCACATTGTTTTCTCAACCCGAATAAGACTATCACAAGGAAGAAAGTAAGTTATTTGCAGCAACAAGAGGGTGAGTATATGATAGAATTTTATTTTTGGGTGAACTGTTCCTGTAGGTGATTTTGAAATGACAGAGGAGGCTCACTATACTGCTTTGCTGGCTCTTCATTTCAAATGTGAATGCATGCGTTGTGCATCTGTGCTTGTAAAACCTGTTGAATCTATTTCTGTTTGCTTACTCAAATGTGCTTTCTCTCATGTCTGCTGATGCGCTGCATTTATTGTTTTGCTTGTAACATGTCTGTTGTCCCCTCTGTCCTCCTCAAAGATGATGCCCCGTCCTGGGATTCAAATTCCACCCCGGTTGCCCCGTGCCACCCTGAACTCTGCCATTCCTAAAAACTCACTTGCCATGGGAGGACAACAAATGCCACAGGTATTTGAGTGCTGAGTGCCCTCGGTGCCAACATCTGTGGCTTTACAGTAGCGCTCTCTGACACAAAGGCTGTCCATAATACACCCTCTGTTTTACACTCATCTGCCTCGCTTTACTCCACTCCAGATATTTTCATAATGTCTAACATTCAGTCAGAAATAACTCAGAAGCATTTGGGCATTGTAAATTGTGAGACGTCTAGCATTTACTCTGAATTAAAAAGTGTGTGGCACAGGTACGTGAACTGTGTTTTGTCGATCTCTTAAATAGACTAGGATCAAGGCGTTGGTTGCATTCTGAAAGCAGCTGCCTCACTGCCCATTGAGTCAGTGACTTAAAGGAATAGTTCAGTCATACGTTTACTCACCCTCATGTCTTTACACACCATTAAAATATTCTTATGCAGAACACAAAGGGAGATGTTTTAATGAATGTTGCAGTAAAAATGACGCACACTATAAAGCAACCATCAACTGGTTATGCAGTGCCATCTACTGGTGTTGTAAAGTCAAAATAAGCTGGTCTTGACTGAATGTCTGTTATATCAAGGCTACTTGCTTCATCAGTGCAGTGTTAACTCTCCTCCACTGATGTGGTGGCTTTGAACCTGTTTAGATTTTCCCTTTCTTCATGCTTTGTCAAAGGGTCAGCAAATGATGTCATCACCCTCTCCAGTTCAGGTGCAGATGCCCCAGACAATGCCTCTTCCCCCACAGCCTCAGCCATCCCCCCAGCCCCCCTCCTCTCAACAGAACTCTGTCAGGTAAAAATACCTGCAAAGGCCTTTGTTATTCCTGATTTTATGTCTTTCTTATGTTACATCTATAAACTATTCTAAATTCAATACAAATATGCATGTGTGCTGATATAAATATGAATACGCAGGCTAAAATAGATATGCTGTAGTTCAGTTTAGGTCAAGGTTAACTATAATATTCGCAGGAGGTGAATTAAACTTATTTTTCTTTCTCTAGTTCTGGTCCAACTCCTTCACAAGGAGGTTTCCAACCCTGTACCTCTCCGCAGCCTTCCCATAGTCCCGCATCTTCATGCACCCCCCATAGTTACCCCCTCCAAGTACCCTCACCTGGACCTCTCAACACCCAGGGTACAGAGCAACTTTTTATTATTATTATTTGTTTGGTATTTTTGCCTTGAGTTTGAGAGGACGGGAAGTAACAGGAAAGGGGGGGGTATTGGGAAATGACCTAGCCACTTATGTCTGTATTGTTATGTTACTTAAAGGAATTTTAATCCTTTCTTCTTTTGTGGAACAGAACATTTGTTAGGCAGAATGACAGCCTCAGTCTACATTCACTTTCATTGCAACTTTATTTATTTATTTGTTTATTTTTCTCCCCAATTTGGAATGCCAAATGTGCTCTTAAGTCCTCGTGGTGGCGTAGTGACGCCTCAATCCGGGTGATGGAGGACGAATCTCAGTTGCCTTGTTGAGCGCGTTACTGCGGAGACAGCGCGTGTGGAGGCTTCACGCTATTCTCCACGGCATCCATGCACCAACTCACTATGTGCCCCACTGAAATAGAGAACCACACATAGTGACCACGAGGAGGTTACCCCATGTGACTCTACCCTCCCTAGCAACCGGGCAAATTTGGTTGCTTAGGAGACCTGGCTGGAGTCACTCAGCATGCCCTGGATTCGAACTCGCGACTCCAGGGGTGGTAGTCAGCGTCTTTACTCGCTGAGCTACCCAGGCCCCCTTTCATGCAACTTTGACCATACAATAAAAGTGAATGGTGATTGTGGCTATCATTTTGTCTAACATCTCCTTTTTTGTTTCTCAGAAGAAGAAAATCATATGGGTTTGGAACAATATGAAAGTGGTTAAATGATGACCAGAATTTTAAATTTTAGATGAAATATCCCTTTAGGAATATCTTTTTTACTATAACAATTGTTATTAAGGAATCATTTACAAATTATCAAATACTAATTTACTTAATGATTGAAAGTCATAGACGATCTGCAGAGAATAGGGAATTCTAAAGAAGGAATTAAGTATGTAATAGTCATATCAGAAGTAATACATTTGTAACATTTAGAATTACTAGTAAGTGTTTGTGTACTGCAGAGAATCCAAATTCTGTGATGAGCCCAGCAGGAGCCTTGCAGTCTGAGGACCAGCAATACATGGACAAACTAAAGCAGCTGTCTAAATATATTGAGCCCCTGCGCAGGATGATTAACAAAATAGACAAAAGTGAAGGTACTGAAGATTGTTTTTCTCCCCCTCTTAGTGCTGATTTACTTGCTTGAACTTGACCATAGTACTTAAGTTTTGTATTTTGTTTTTACAGATAGGAATAAATATCTGAGCAAAATGAAGATATTGCTTAATATTTTGACAGACCCAAACACAAGGTAGGCAAAAAAGCAGATGTATATGACTATTTCTTCTGCTGAACACAAACAAAGATTATTTTGAAGAATATTTCAGCTCTGTAGGTCCTTACAATGCAAGTGAATAGTGGCCAGAAATCTGAAGGTCCAAAAAGGCATATAAAGGCAGCATAAAAGTAATCCATAAAACTCCAGTGGTTAAATCTGTCTTCAGAAGTGATATTACATGGGTGAGAAACCAATAAATATTGAATTCCTTTTTGCTATTAAAATTTTCCTCCCTGCCCAGCAGTGGCGATATGCACGAACAATATCAATCGCCCAAAACACATGAACAAAGTGAAAGTGGAGCTTGATAGTAAAAAAGGACTTGAATATTGATCTATTTCTCAACCACTCTATAATCATATCACTTTTGAAGATATGGATTTACCTATTGGAGTCATATGGATTACTTTTATGCTGCCTTTTATGTGTTTTTGGAGCTTCAAAGTTTTAGTATAAATGATGAGGATTTTCTTTTTTGGGTGAACCATTCTTTAAAATGGTCTCTGGTGTCAATTTTTGGCTTATACTTAATTTTTCTTTATCGCTTTTTTCCACTAGGTGTACTCTTGGGACTCTACAGAAGTGTGAAATAGCATTGGAGAAACTGAAGAATGACATGGCCATTGTGAGTTACAAATGTTGCATGCATAAAACTGGGGAGTCATAATTATTGTGTTCATTTTGTTGCAATAACATCTCACTGTTTGGTTTCCAGCCCACTCCTCCCCCTCCTCCAGTACAGTGTGCCAAAAAGCAGTACCTGTGCCAGCCCTTGCTGGATGCTGCCATGGCAAACATCCGCTCCCCGGTTTTCAACCATTCACTTTACCGCACCTTTGCTCCTACCATGACAACAATTCCCGGGCCACCAATCACGTGAGTCCAACTACAAAGATGATTTTGTTTCTTATTTAATCCAGAAAACAAAGTCGTCATTTTTATTGTGCTTTTCACAACACTCATCATTTCAAAGAATCTTTGCAGAAAATCATGCATTAACAAAAAAATTAAACTGTAATATTTATAAAGTCTTAGTGATCATTGTTTAGTTTGATTCAATTGTGTATAAAAAATGAATAATTAAATAATAATTGTATTTAGAACCGCTGTGACAAGGAACACAATACTCAATAAGAAAAAATAACCTTTGGAGAATCCAGACTCACTGTGGGGCCAGTTCCCCTCTGGCTAACATCCCGAATATAATGCCAATATTAGTTATTTGTGTGCAGTGCAAGTCATGGTTTTAAATTTGTACATTAAGTAAGCATTAAGTTTCAGTCAGTGTTTAAAAACGTTAAGATTAATGTCTAATGTCTTTGATGTCTATTCTGGATTAACTGCAGAAGTTCACATTGATGCATTGTCCTTTGTTAGTTGGCTGATGAAGGGTTTTGTTGGCAAATAAATGGTAGTCTATGTATTCCATTTTAAGAGTGTAGTCCATCAATAGACAAAAGTGATGCAGGCACCGATCAACAAGGTGCGTTGCAATTATACTCTTTGAATCCTTAATACATTGCCTCTATGGTATGTAGGTATCAAACTCTTAAATGTGTATATATTAAAAATTTGATATTTTCTTATTACAGGGGTCCTTCAATTCCTTCCCGCAAACGGAAGTTTGATGATGATGAATGCCAGACCATCCCTAACCTACTTCAAGGGGAGGTGGCTCGGCTTAATTCCAAATTCCTGGTCAATCTGGACCCATCCTGCTGCAGCAACAATGGAACTGTACATCTCATATGCAAACTAGGTGAGTTCAGAAACTGTGAAAAGTCTTTGCATAGATAAAAGCTCTTTGCACTTTGGGCATCTCTCTCTACCAACTTCATGATATGGAATGCTTTCTAAACTGTTTTAAAGGAGTATCTATGTTTGCTGGGCAATTGTTTGCAGCTTTTATTTCAATGTATATGTATATAATAATTCACTTTTGGTATTTTCTCCATCTAGATGATACAAATCTTCCCAGTGTTCCACCTCTCCAGTTGAGCATTCCAGCAGACTACCCTGATCAGAGCCCACACTGGGAAGATGTTGGTCAGCAGTATGGTGAGTCTAAGCCTAATTTGTCCATTACATGTCAGCATGTAATTTAAGACTGTGTTTTAAAATGCAAACCCTCAATTGAAATGAAAATCTATAGATTATAAAATGTGTATTACCTTCCTCTCTCTGTGTTTCCAGAGGCCAACCAGTTCTTGCAGACTGTGCATAAGAACATGACCTCTAAGCTGCTCCAGCTTCCAGATAAGCACTCTGTGACGGCCCTGCTGAACACCTGGGCTCAAAGCGTGAGGCAGGCTTGCCTTTCAGCTGCTTAAGAGATACGGCTCCCTATCTTCAGCAGTAGCTCATTATAATCCATGCACTCCATGGCACAATGGCCAATGGTAAATTAATGATTTGTTCTGTGTTACTTTGTCTTTTTTATTTACATAAATATATTACAATTTTGTTTAGTCCAATACACTAAAGCCTTAAAAGTTTGTGCATTGCTTTATTAATAAAGTCTTTTTGAATGCTGTTCCATTCTAAACTGTTTCACAAAGTGGCATATTTTATAATCAGGCCTTTTATTATAAGTCTACAGTATATGTGTACAAATTTATACAGCCTCGCCCTTCCGTGCAGAGTCCTCTGTATACATCGTCTCTACACAGCCTGAGTTCTCCTGTGTCTTTCTGCTATGTTGCTGTTCAAGGTCTGTTTGAGGGCAGGGAAAATCACCTTTGGCTTTACACTCCTGTGACACAGGACCGTTCCAACAGTATCAGAGGAATGGTTGATATCTCCATAACTGACCTGTTCTTGGCATGTAGGTTACATATATACTTATGTGCCAATAGAAAAATCATCATACCCCTTTGGAATGGTCACGTTTTTTTTTGTTTGTCTTGCAGCCTGAAATCAAAACCCATAAAAAATATATATATAATTTTTCCAGCTTTCTTTACAAGTAACAGAAAGGGCAAAAATTTAAAGATGAAAAACTGGGTTGAAAAGTGATCATACCCCTGGATTTAATACTTCATAGAGCTACCTTTTGCTTTATGACAGCCATCAGTCTGTTTGGATGTGTCTGTACTAGCTTCACACATAGATTGGGGAATATTTGCACAGACTTCCTTGCAGAATTTTTTGAGTTCAGTCAAATTTTCAGGGTGAGTGGTGATGAACTGTTCTCTTCAGGTCCATCCACAGGGTTTCTATTGGATTTTGGTCAGGGCTCTGACTCGGCCACTAAAGGACTTTGACATTCCTATACTTAAGGCACTGCATTGTTTTTTTTGGCTGTGGTTTAGGGTCATTGAATTGCTGAAAGGTGATTCACCTTTCCATTTTCAGTTGTCGAGCAGAGGTTTACAGATATTCCTGAAGAATTTGGGTGCACATGACAGCATACATTTCCCTTCAATCCTTACCAATAGCCCAGTTTTATCCCGGATCCCTTTTGAACGGACCTTTCCAACCATGGTGATTTTGTGAACTCATTACTAGTAAAGGAATTCTCATGGAACAGCCGGTTTTATACTGAAGTTATCAAACCCAGTACAATTGATGTCAGCTGGGGTCCTGCACTGGGCCATTAGAGGCTGTAGAGAAATGAGGAACCCTGCTTTGGCTTCCAAAGGAACACCTATCCTGTCTGCTGTGGACATCCCTGGATAATTTGATGTGGTTTCACTGCACTTAAAATGATGAGACTATACCTATTGTTTTGATGAAGAAAACATGAGGCTGAACACAGTTATGACTCAACCTTTACTGCTTGATTTTGGATGCTCTGTGATCAGTTTGAACTGCAAATCTGTAAACACATTATCAGGAAGAAAAAAAAAAAAAGGATCATGATGTTAAACTTGTGATGCGTGTCAAAATGTTATCTTTGTCTTAGGAAGGGGAGATTAGGGGTAGTTGTTAGACATTGTACACCAGTGACTATTTCTCAGGTTTGATTGATCAATTATTGAATAGATACATAGAAGTCTCGACTACAAAAAAAAATAAAAAAAAATAAGCTATTGAAGAGCAGAGAAAAATATATAAGCTTCAGTTAATTTAAAATGGTGACCATTCGTGACACGATGGGGCATACTGTCACACTATATGAGGGATGTTGCTGTTTTTGGCATTGATTGAAATACGGAATTTAAATTTAAAAAAGTTATCTTCCACTACATATTTGATAATTTAGTGGGTTTTCAGCTAAATTTAAACTGTTAACAATTTAGTACAACAGATGTAAAACAATTCAATGAAACCATTGTCTTGGTTAACAAAAAATTTATTGTATGAATTCACTGTAGATATTAGAATTTACAAAACATTTGACAGCTATTACACAATTATGATGATATTGGTAATATGTAGAGAATAGAACTCGCACACACAGATATATTATCTAATCAGTCAGTGGTGTAGCAGCAGATAAAATCATGCAGATTTGGACCGGGGCTTGATTGTTGGTACCAGATGAGCTGGTTTGAGTATTTCTGTAACTGCTGATCTCCTGTGATTTTCACTCACAACAGTCTCTAGAATTTACTCAGAATGGTGCCAAAAACAAACACAAAAATGTCCAGTGAGAGTCAGTTCTGTGGATGGAAATGCCTTGTGATGAGAGAGGTCAATGAAGAATGGCCAGACTGGTTTAAACTGACAAAGTCTACAGTAACTCAGATAACCGCTCTGTACAACTGTGGTGAGAAGAACAGCATCTCAGAATGCTATTCTTAAGCAGGTGGTTTTAATGATGTGGCAGATCAGTGTATATATATTTTGGACTCGGTAACCGAACTTGGTTACTGAAAACTTCGATCATAAGACATACAATAACACTTTACATTACAGTTCCATTCGTTAACATTAGTTAATAGCCTACATTAGGTATCATTAACTAACAATGAGCAATATACTTTTTACAGCATTTATTAGTAAATAAAAATACAATTGTTCATTATTATTTCATAGTGCAGTAATGTCAACATTAACCAAGTTTAATACATGCTGTTAAAGTATTGTTCATTGTCAAATGGAACCTTGTAAGGTGCTACCAAAAACGCTTTTAACTTGATTTAAAAAAAAAAAAAAAAAAATCTCCTTTTCATAGTCACTTTGATACTATGCCACCCACAGAGGTTATACCGATGCCAGTCTTTCATTTTCCTAATTCAGCAACACTCGGCCACCGGGCAACCAAAGTATCACCTCCGATACACCCGTAAACAGGCTCCACATCCTCATTAACGCATTTATATATGCAAGAAGAGATTGTAATTGCAGCATAGGAACCGTATGATTTTCAATTACCTTAACATGTTTTCAGAAAAAACAAACAAACATGAACTATAATTAGTTGTGGAATATACAAAGCTTGAATCATAAGAAATTAATCAAATAAAAACACATTTAATAGATAATGCACAATTATGACCCACCAATTAAAATTATTGTACATTACAATACCTAAATAACAGGAAATAAATGGACAGTATAATTTATATCCAATTACCTTTATTTACCTGTTTTAAACGCTCTATTTCATCATGCAACTTCTTCAGTCTCTCCGTGCTACTTTTCATAGGAAATATTCCTCTGCTGCGAGACGACTCGATTATCCATTTCGTTGTGGAAATAAATGATCCTGTCAAAGACTTAAAACTAAATGTTCGATACGTCATGCTTTGGTGTTCATTTAAACAGTCTGCAAATTACCATAATTTGTGTTTAGCGCAAAACCCCCTTCCCGCCAAAATAAATGATAGTCAGGCTCTCGTTTATTACCTGCCTTTCTGTGCATACAGGGCGTAAGTGTTTACAAAGACTGCACACCTTCACGCAGCAACTTTTAACCCTGCAGAGGTTGTTATGGTAACCGCACTACTTCCTCTAAACCAGACGCTACTGATTTAACACACTCAAACTATTTGACGTTATCTCGAGATTTGATAGATATCCATGTTTGTATAATAATGCAAATCCAATAATTTCACGTGAGGCTTTCATTATGCCTGTTTAATGAAAAGCAGTCAGTTCCAGAAAAATGCAATTAATAATATATATTCACTTCCATTGTAGGTGGCTCACAGTAACCAATACTTTTTCCTTTTAAGAAAAGGAGGGGGTAAGTCTAATTTTTTTTATTTGTGGTAATCAATATTATGCCACAAATGCTGTCGATTGAGCTTAACTTGTATTAAATCCGGAATATTCCTTTTATTCCCCTAAATTAATTTCCTATTCTGTTTTGTCATTAAAACACAAAATCACACTTGCAATGCAAAAACTTAAATAGCAAACCATTCAGCATCTTAATAAAAGGACATTGGGATTTTTGTGTTGACATTTGTTTTTAAAAAAGAGAGCAAATAAACCAAAATTGTGGCAATGTCAACTACTGAGTTTTTAGTTTTTCACTGAGGAAATTCAACAGGAGCTCATATAGAAAGCTAACAATGAGAATGAGCCCAGTGCAGGAGAAAACCCCAAAAGAGAGTAGTGCAAACAGCACGTAGAGTAGGAGGAGCAGGAGGAGGGTGCGATAGCTGGCCAGCACTCGCAGGCTGAGCCGGGCTCGCTGTGGACCTCCTCTCATCTGCCGTGTCACTGGGCTCCTCCGCCGTTGCTCAGCCACAACAGAGGAACTGGTCAAATAGTGCCTTCCTACACGGCCCAGAATGTCATGTCGAGAGCACAGTGCCTCCATGTGGTCCCCCAACTATAGAAAACACAGAATGCAACAAAATAATTGTACATTTGGATGAAATGACTCCCACATGCATTATCACTGCATATTAAAAAGACTAAGAGGCATTCACACGGAGCATGTTTTTGTGTTTGCCCAAGCTGTTTTACCAAGTAAACAAGATGGACATCTTTGACCTTTGTGCAGTGTCTCGCTGCTTTATGTGTTTGGTCTGAACGTTCCCTAATGCATTTTATTTACGGATTGTATTGTAGGCTTAAACAATTAGCATACCCTTCCATTGATAAAAGAAGATATCTGGAACAGCAGTCGAACCATGAAAGCATTTTCATAGCTCCTTATAGGTTGAAGCTCTGGATCTCCTTGATATTCAATTTCAAACCTGCGAAGACCATTGATGATCTGCAAAACATGAAATTAAAACAAGTGGAAATTATACATGTAGAATATCATTCTGACTTGAAATAAATGTACATGTTGAAGATCGCCATGCTGAAGATCGCCATGCTAAATCTCACCTGCAACCTGCCCAGGTCTGTTAACACAAGGCCATTTTCACATGGAATGCAGTCTGGAAGTCGTTTAAACCCCCCATTATCTTCTTCTGATGCCACATTAACAATCAGCTGAGACAACTGTCCTGTATTCAACTATATAACAAAAAAAATAGTCCTTTTGATAAAAAGGTATTTTAAATGTTAATTTATATACAGTACTGTGCAAAAGTCTTAGGCACATACGATGTTTCACAAAAACATTTGTCTTTAGATGTTTATTTTTTATCTTCAGCTTTAATGTGTCAATAGGAAATATATATTTTAGACTCCCAAACATTACAAATAGAATAAAAGTACAGGGAGTCCTGCAACACATGACATGGCCCCCACAGAGCCCCCCACTGAACATCGTGTCAGTCTGAGATTACATGGAGAAGCAACTGAGACAGCCTAAATAGATAGAAGAACTGTGGCGAATTCTCCAAGAAGCTTGGAACATCCAATCTGCCAACCAAGAAAAACAGAGTCCAAGTTTTTGTTTTTTTATGTTTACTGGACTTTCTATGACGTTAATTGATAAACAAAAACATGGCCAAAAATGGCATTATTTTTGAAAGTGCCTAAAACAATTGCACAGTACTGTATATGGGATTTCCCAGGACAATACAGCCGTGGTCAATAGTATTGGCAGTGACATACAATTTTTGTTTGCAAATTTGCTGATTCAGCATTTGTAGATTATTTTTTCACATGTTTGTATGGTACACTGGAAACTAATGATAAGCATTTCATACATGTTAAAGGCTTTTATTGGCAAAAACATTCAATATATGCAGAGTCAATATTTACAGTGTTGACCCTTGTTCTTTATAACCTCTGCAATTCGCTCTGGCATGCTGGATATCAGATTCTGGGCCAAATCCTGACAGATGGTGATCCATTCTTGCCTTAATAGTGCTTGGAGTTTATCACAATTTGTGGGCTTCTGCTCGTCCACTCACCTTTTGAGGATTGACCACAGGTTCTCTATGGGATTAAGATCCAGGGAGTTGCCTGGCCACGGATCCAACATTTTAATGTAATGATCTCCGAGCCACTTCATTATCACTCTTGCCTTGTGACATGGTGCTCCATCATGCTGGAAAATGCACGGATCATCACCAAATTGCTCCTGGATCGTTGGGAGAAGTTGCTCTTGCAGGACATTTTGATACCAATATTTATTCATGGCAGTGTTTTTGGGCAGAATTGTGAGAGTAACCACTCCCTTGGATGAAAAGCAACCCCACACATGGATGGTCTCAGGATGCTTCACTGTTGGCACTACACTGGACTCATGGTAGCGTTCACCTTTTCTTCTCCGGACTATCGATTTTCCAGATGTCCCAAACAGTCGGAAGGGGGCTTTATTAGAGAAAATAACTTAGCACCAGTCTTCTACTGTCCAATCCTTGTACGTCCAGCAGAATTTCAGTCTGTCCTTAATGTTTTTCTTGGAGAAAAGTGGCTTCTTTGCTGCCCTTCTTGACAACAGGTCATTGTCCAAAAGTCTTCACCTCACTGTGCATGCAGATGCACTCACCCCAACCTGCTGCCAACATTGAGCAACCTCTGAACTGGTGATGACACGATTCCGTAGCGGACTCCTCAGGAGGAGATGGTCCTGGCGCTTGCTGGACACTCTGGGACGTCCTGAAGCCTTTTTCACTGCAGTTGAACCTCTCTCCTTGAAATTCGTGATGATCCGGTAAATGGCTCTTTCAGATGCAATATTCTTTGCAGCAATTTCCTTGCATGCGAGACCATTTTGATGCAAAGCAATGATGGCTGCACGTCTTTCTTTTGAGGTAACCATTGCTAACAAGAACACAATGATTGGAAGCAATTCTTCCCTCATTTTATAGCATTCAGTCTGCTCTTATAATCCAATCAGAATGTTAGAGTGATTTCACCTGACTGGTATTCGTTCACACTTTCCCAGGTGCTGCTGATACGATTAGTGAAATTATGTTGGCTGGTCATTTTGTGCCAGGGCCAAAAAACATTGAAATTTGGGTTTTTGTGATAAAGTTCATTTTTATGGCCAATTAAGTTTTTTGCAATTATTTAAAATGCATCTGATCACTCTGCATAATAATCTAGAAACAATGTGAATCAACACCACAACAACTGAAGCAGAAAACTTTGCGAAACACAAAATGTATGTCACTGCCAATACTTTTGGCCACGGCTGTACATTTAAATGCAAAAAACGAATATCATTGTGCATTCTTTATATAACTGAAATGATCTAGACTGACCCGGAATATTTGACAGAGGTAGTCCAGGGCTTTATCTAGGAACTCGTGAGTTTTTTTTACAACCTCTCCCATATCATCCATCTCTCCTCCAGTAAATGTGTTGTTATGATCTGTGGAGCCACCTCCAAACCACGAGAGAAAAGAATTGTTTGCAGCCATCTCTGTGGAGTGATCCGATATCCGTTTAGCTGTCTGTCTGGCTTGGGCGATAATCTGGATCAGTTTTAATACCTGAAATTGATCAAAGGAATTATGGTAATACGTTTACAATCTCTTTTTTAAAGGGACAGTTCGCGCAAAAATGAAAATTCTGTCATTATTTACTCATTTTGTTCCAAACTCACATGACGGGAACAAAAAATTAGATGTTACACAGAGTGAGATCCTCAGTCATTATTCACTTTTATTATATGGAAAAAGATTTAAACATTCTAAGCGGATGGTGACTAAGGCTAACAATTCATCTCATTTTGTGTTCCATGAAAGACATGTTCATGATATAAGTCATACAGGTTTGGAATAACATGAGGGTGAGTAAATTATGACATTTTTGGGTGAACAATGCTTCCGACATTCAAAAGCCCAAGAGATAGTATTTATAGCAAAATCAGTCTAAATTCAAGGCGTATGTGGCATAAGTTGTCATCATAGTTTACGGTATTTCGTAGATCAGGGCCAAACATCAGCTTGTATTGGCAGTCCTGCCCCTCCAGGCTGTACACATGACTTTTGACCTTGAAGACGGTGTCTGTTCCCATCGGCTGGCGGGAAGAAAGGAAGCTGCCACCATGTGAAGGTGTTAGAAAGACACGGTTTTGTCGTTGCAGGATAGCATGCTCTGGCTCCAAGAACAGCTGCTCTCCTAGAACAAAAAAAAAAAAAAAGGAACTTGGGGGGGGTCTCCTGGTGTTTCATCAAAACTAGAATAATAGAAACTTTTTTCCAAATGATTGTGGTGACAAATTGACATTGGATTATTTATGAAAACTGGGACAGACAATGGACATATTAATGTTTTTACGTTGGAAAAATCTTAACAAACCCAAGTGCGCCATGCGCTATTTCTGACGGAACTTACAGACAGCTACTGAGTGACACTGTAAGATGTGATCACACCTCTTTTTTTCTCTCCTCACAAATAGGGTAAGATATAATACGTTTTTGGTTTTTGAATGTTCATACACCTAAATTACAAACATGAAATAATCTTTTATCTTGGTACTAAACCATTAACCACAGTAATATGAACACAGTTAATATGCACATATTTTTGCCGGTCTTTATCTTACACTACATACTATAGCTAACTATAAAAACAGATGTAAAGTTATTACATGTATGCTATCTGGAGATATATCTTTGTCCATTTATTATGCTGTGCCCGTGAGCGGCACACTATCTTTAAAATAAGCAAGCTATGTTTATAAACGATGGTGATTACAGAGAAAACAATTAAGACACATAACCTGAAAACGTAAGTCTTATTTACATCTCTACCATACACTATGCATCTTGGCCACGGTGACCACTATTTAAATGAAAAAACGTTTAGTCTTTTACTGAGCTAACATCTTACAACTCATTAAATATAAATGAAAATCAATATATCTAATTATTCTGTGAATTTTTGGTAGGGATTCGAATAGGGATGCTTAATTATTCAGTTCAAACACGCTAGACAGTCCTGTGCTTTCGTGGCTTTTCTCTTATATCTCTCTCATGGCTATAAAAGAACAAACCTCTTTTTAACTAATTTGTTCTTTTTTCAAAAATGTACATTTGAACAACTATCAACGATTTACACAAAAATGCATTCTACTCGTGTTTCCTGAATGAGGCCCAATGAACCAAAACTGGGTCTTAACGAGGTTATTGCGATTTTCAAGATTTATTCTTCCAGAAGTCCTTAAAAGAAAACCATTTAGAAAAACCTGATGTATGTTCCTTTGGGCATGTTATAGTCAAGTATCTCAAGAAGCTTTTCTCACATACCTTTCTGGATCATCTCTGCTAGGTTTGGTTGAACAAAGACTTTGGCTACCCTAAAGACCATCAGGGCATTTTTGGCATTGACCAAGTCTGTCCGCATGGCTCGATTCAAAAAACCCTGGAAAAGCTTTGTGTACATAAGCAGATTCTCCTGGACAAATGATGCCCTGTGAATGACAAAAACCCTGTTGGTATATCTTGATATGATGGTCAAAATGTATATTAAATGATCTCCATGAAATCACAACTGACTCTTTAACACTGAAGCAAACAACCAAAATGTGAAATACCATTTGTCAGGAACAGTTTTGTTCTGCCCATCTGCATGTTGATTGTTTTTTTCTCCAGTGTATCTCCAGGGTTGAATGTAACTAAGCCATGTCTCTAATACCTAAAAAGACAAAATAATCAAAAGGTTAGAATGAATGAATTAGACATTTTCAATTGAGAGATTTTATATTTAATTGTTCTACAAGAACTTTGTGTGATGTAGGATGCAATAGTTAGTGCGCTAACGTTCTTTACTAACATTAAAAGACATTTACCGCTCTGAAAGAGGCATCCAAAGGCCAGTGTCCGAAGCAGTGTTGTAGGAAGACATACAGCTTCTGCTGAACAAACCTCTGCACCACCACACTGTGGGAGACAGAGTGTGGAGGCATATTGACAGAGTAGTAAAACAGAAGACAGCTCAATCAAGCCACCAGGGCCTGAACGAGTGAAATGCTTCTCTTTATGACTTGCAACCTTAGATTTACAGACGTCTTTTTGCAATATAGGATGATCTGCTGGATAAGTTGACAGATGCTTTCAGGCTGTTAAAACCCACCGTTTGAGCTCCTCCAGGGGACTGCCATGGGAGTGGGCGGAGGGTGAGGTGGAGATTGGCTCCTGCTTCAGGCTGCTGGAGAAGGCATGTAGATGCTTAATCAGGAGACGTACAACAAGGACGTGCTCTTCCGAAGGAATGAAGGGCTCCTGAGACATTGTCCCAACACCACAAAAACAAAGTCAGACAGTGCTCTGATTATTTAATGCTGTTAGGCCTGGGTGCCAATACAGATTACTTAATTCGATTCCAATTAATTTGGGTATATTTCCATTATAATGTCCATTTTGTTTAGCCTACATATGAAAGCAATATGACGATTAGGGCTGGGTATCGAGTTTGATACATTTTAGGCACCGACCGAATTGCCTCTTGTCGTTTGGTACCAAATTTTGATACCTAAGGGGTTAATCTCGTCAACGTCGGTGATAAGCATGTAGCATGCTAGATGTGCCCAAATCTAAAAGTGCCAGTGATTGGCTGTGTTTAGGCATCAAGGAAAAACACTAGTTTATGTTGGTTACGCCCAGAGACGCGGCTCACACGTGAGGCTGTAGTGTGTGCATCAACACCCATAGATGTAAAAGATATGTAAAAGATCAAAAGTGTGACATCTACATTTCACCAGGCTCTATGCCAACAGAGCGTAATGCAATATTTGCGACAAGATAATTGCTGCCAAGACCGGCAACATGACAAACCTGACAGTGCACGGAATAAACATAAAAGCCGAAAGTTGCTCCATCTTCGACTGCAAGAAGCAGTCCAAACAAACCAACAAACAAAATCGGCTAACTTATAGTGGTACATGCTTGTGTACTTAACGTTTCTGTTCTGTACAGTAACTTATCAAGTTTAACTCACATTAAATTAGTTATCTTGTTAAACCGTACTTATGCTTAGGGTTGGCTGAATTAACAGTTTAGCCTTCTTGTTTTTTGAACAATACCCAGCCCTAATGACGATTCTCAATACCAATTTCAATACAACAAAACACTAATTCGAGTGACCATCATTTCAATTTCTCACATAAATATTCAAGACAAGTAAACAGTAATAACAAATGACATGCAATAGAACAAAAATACAAATATACAAATACAAACAGTGCCTTAAGATTTTAAAAGCAGTATCAGGTATTGAAGTAAACATTCAGAGACTAAAAAAGTAATAAAAATGTAACAAACTAATTAAATTAGGGATGCACCGAAATTTTGGCCACAGAAAAAGACGAAAAATTATATTTTTGGTTTTCATTAGAAAGAGACAACAACGGCGAATATTTAACAGAAATTTTTACTTCAAAATCCGGTAACAGAAACACTCACATGGAGAAAAAGCATTGTTTATGTTGCACATTAAAGACCAGATTCCCAGAAGTGAAGACCTCTTAGTTATTAATGTAATAATGATGAGCGTTTTCCAGTACTCCGGTATTGTGTCATGGTCATTACTGTCAAGATCCAGTATGACTTTAAAAGACACATAAAAGTACCATTAAAGTAGTCCATATGACTTGTGCATTATATTCAAAGTCTGTGGAAGACATACAATAGTTTTGTGAATCGCAAAGGATGCGTTTAATAAGTAAATTTATCCTCTGCATGCACAGCATGCTTCAGTGAACGAGCGCTGATCTGTTGTTGACACACACATATAGCGCGTTCATGCACGGCTGGTGAAGCATTACTATATTTAGCAGAGCTCAAAGTTCTTCCTGGAATGTTTTTAGTATGAGCAGTTAACAATAAAGGTTTTTTTAATAGGCTACACATTCTTTTCGGTCAACTCTATTATATAATAAAATGTCTAGCTATAGAAAAAGTGGTTTTCGATGCACAATAACATTTTAAATCTTTTTTTTTTTTTTTTCAAACAAAGTGTAATAATTTTCGGTTTTCAGCCCAGTATTTAGTATTTTTGGTTTCAGCCTGGAATTTATTTCGGTGCATTGCTAACTTAAATTACTGGTCTTCATTGTATGATTATAATACATTAATACTTTTTAAAGCTACTGAAGTTATCCAGTCAAGAGCAGCAAGTAGTTTTCTTGTTATTATTGTTTATTTAATATTAACGATATAACACTCTTCTCTATTACAGGTCTATTACACTTCGATGTGGATATTTTGATCAATATCCGCTTTATGTTTCTGTTTACGTAACTTTAGACATAAATGACTGTGTTTACATTTCTACCTCACCTTTACCGCTTAGGCACAAATCCACATTAGCACAAGTAAAAGATCAATCTTGTTATTTAAAAATTCGATATTGGCAAACATTTAAATGAAAATCCTGATTAACTGGAAAATCTACCCCCCCCCAGCCCCAATCCTATCAGATATGATGCAAACAACTCCTTATACAGCACCAACAGTGTAAAGCTTTTAAATAAAGCAATCATACATGTGGCATTGAAAACTTTGGTCTTTTCCCATACAACACCACAAAAAGATTTATGGGCAATTTGGTCTGGATATTCTGCGTAGTGTTTTAGTGTTTGCATTGTTGAAGGCACAAGAACAACCACACTCCAAAAACAGAAAATTATTATTATTATTCTTATTTTTTTTTTTTAAATCAACACAAAACTGTGTTAAAATCACCATTTGATTAATATACATGCTTTTTAAAACAACAACCATAACAACAAAAAAAAGCTTCTCACATTTACAAGTTCTTGGCATCACAATACTTGATCAAAAGACAAATTATGGTGATCCCAAAGACAAATTATAAGTCATATGAATTAAAATCACATATTATAATCAGGCCAAATATCCCAACCATGAATGACAGACAATGACCTATAGGCCTACTTAAAAGATTACTGTTAAAACCAACCTCTAGTCTAACCCCTAATCTAACGTTACCTCCAGGAAGCCCTTGGAACTGAATGAAAAGGTAAAAGTACTTGGTATGTGTGGAGGGTCCCAGAGCCTGGTGGGGTGGGGGTTGGCACAGCATGCTGGACATACTGAGGTGGTACTGCAACAACGCCAGCTGAAGGACCCATCACAAACAGGTGGAGGGGGAGGGTGGGGAAGAGAGGGAGGAGAAGGGCACAGTGGGGTGGGGGGAGGAAAGGAAGAAAAAAGGGGAGAGGAGCAGGGCAGTGAACATGAGAATAGAAAGGAAAAAGGACAGAGTGCAATCCAAGAAAAATTGTTGGAAATAGATAGGACCAAAATGGGGGTGTACAAAGGGAAAGAAAGAGAAAAATCGATATTGACCACAAAAGACATAAATGCAATGAACATGGAGATGATGCAGTAGTCCTTTTCACCACCAAAGGCAAATCTCTAGTAATGCCACTAAGAGTGACATTTAAAACAGTGTATGACTTTGATTATCTAATTATATTCATGCCTAAATGTCTCCACTATTAAGGTTCACTCTAAATAAAGTTACAGAGAAAAGGGTATCTAAGTGTTTTGGATTACTAACTGCCTACTTCCAGTGAACTTTGGGACTGACGATGCTAACTACTATAAGTATGGTAATTAGTGGAATTGTCTGGGGAATTGAGTCAAGCCTACTGAGCAATATTATTTATACTGTTGGACTTGATTTTCAAAGAAAGGTCTTTAAGAAAGTAGGTAAACTACCTTTGGCATGCTATCAAATCTATGCATTTTAAATGAAACCAAAATGATCCAAGAGCTTATGAAAGAAAAGACACATCAAAGTCTTCACTATGAAATATACTTAATGGAGTCAACAATTTACTATTATTATTCAAGTATTGATCCTTTTTGCAAAATAAATTCAGTCTATACATGTGCAATTCTATATTTACAAGGTGGATTTTCATTACTACAATACAGAGTAATTCTCAGTAAACTGGTGACTTCCACATCACAATCCCCCACAATAAAAAGATGCATATTAAATGGTGCCACACAGGTGCTCAGGGCTGACTGGAGGGAGACTTGCACTGATATACTGACTGTTACAATATAACAGTAACATGGACAGAGATGTGTTAAACGGACAAAGTAGACTTGTAAGCCAGAGACGCCAAAAGATACATACACCCCAAAGCTGAAGAACAAATACAAAAGACAAATCAAAGAGCCAGCAGGCTGCATCATGCAGACACAAATATGAAGGAAGCAAAAGCACTACTACTTGAATCACATGTCAAATTGGTGCAGTGTGCTTATTCTGCTTTTGCCAACACGACCAAAAAACTGACAACAACACAAAAATTAAAAGGTGTATTTTCCCCAATATAGGCTATTTCCAGCAATCGTATGACTTTGGCTTGATTTAGTCTCACTGAACAGGTAAGCCAGTAGATCTCAAACAATGGAGCCACAGACCACTAGAGGGCCAAAGAAATCTTCCAGAGGGTTGCACAAGATGATGGAAAGAATGTGAACTACAATAAACAATATGCTTAAAACGCATCATCGCATTGTTAATCAGAATTACAGAAGTGTTGCAATATCTGAAATGAAGATGGTAACTAGATCGATTTTTATAAACTCAATAAATAAATTGAAGAACAAGACTAATCATGATTAAAAAAAAACTTGTGAAATCAATTTTTTAGAAGTAAAGACAAATATAGGTATAATAGCGTATAAAACCAATGAGACAATCAAAAAATTACACATCTGCTTGCATATGCTATACCAGGGGTGCCCAATACATCGATCGCAATCTACCAGTCGATCGCAAAGGCAATGCTGGTAGATCGCACAAAATTTAAATGTAATTTCGTAAATTTTTAATAAAAATAAATATAATGTCTTTCCTTCTTTTAGTTTCTGTCTGACTTGCACTTGACGAGTAAATATTGACCAGGCAAGGTTTTGTTTATTCAGTTGCCATGACAACCAGGTTTGCGCATACGCGCCTTCCAAGGACTTCTGAGAACAGAGCGAGAAATTGCGATGCTACTGCCCGGATTAGGCAAAACTGTTCCATTCAGTGCAAGTCATCAGAATAAGGTAAATGCCCTGGCTGTTGTAATCTATTGTGCTGTAGGTGTTTTGGGTTTAGTTTAAAAACTGAATGATATCAACATTGGACATTATTACTGTGGCAGCGGGGGCGTGGTCAAGCGCCCGTCCGGGAGAGAAAAGCGGTAAGGGCGCTCACACCTGAGCTAAAATGATGACTAACACCTGTCTCTAATTTCAGTAACATGAGGAGAGCGGCATAAAAGGGCAGCAGTGACTGAGCATGGGAGTGACAACCCGTCCAAGAAAAAAACCCAGAACCAGAGAGTGTGAGAGAAAAATAAAAGCTTACCCCTTAAGCAGAGACTTGTTTCCGTCCCTTCCTTTGGGCGCGTGTCACATTGGTGCCGAAAACCCGGGACATTTTTTTTTTTGGTTATGGAACAAGGTCGCCCCATAGAGTCCTCCCAGCTAGCGGAAATCCTCCAGTCCCTCGCCACTCTCCATCAAGGCCACCAACAATCCCTGCTTGAGCTCCGCCAGGATCAAGATCGGCGGTTCTTCGAGATCATCGCGGGCTCAGGCAGAGGACCGACTTGCTATCCGGAGCCTCCTCAGCCAGGAGGCTGCGTCGGCCCCAGCCGCGACCCGGACATTCGCGCTCACGCTGCCCCGCCCACGTTACAGAAGATGGGGGTAGCAGATGATCCTGAGGCCTTCCTCGACCTGTTTGAGAAGGCGGCTGACATCTGGGGCTGGCCGCCCGAACAGTGGGCAGCCCGTCTAATTCCTCTCCTGTCCGGGAAGCACAACTCGCGGCACAACAACTGCCGGCGACTAACCTCCTGGCTTACTCTGACCTAAAGAGGGCCATTCTGCAACGGGTTGGTCGGAGCCGGAGGAGAATCGCCAGCTCTTCCGAGCATGAAGCTGGAGAAGTCCGACCGCCCGTTTGCGTTTGCTCAACGGCTCGGGGCGCCTGTCGGCGGTGGCTGCTTCGCGGGGGACCGCGACGTCGAGGAGTCATCGATCAGGTGGTACTGGAGCAATTTGCGTAGCGACTGCCCAGGAGAACGGCGGAATGGGTCCAGTGCCACCGCCCGGCGTCGCTGGAGGCAGCTGTCCAGCTTCGCGGAGGACCACTTGGCGGCGATGCCGAGGCGGATGAGCCCTCCCCTCTCTCTCTCTCTCCCTTCCCTGTGTCTTCCCCTGCCTCTCCCCGCTCCCTCTCGCTCTGCTCTCTCCCCAGGGCCCGTTCCTGCCCCCGCAGGCGTGGAGGATACACCAGGCCAGCTTCCCGGCCGTGGGAGAACCCACCTAACCCTTCTCCGTCCTTCAGCCGCTCTCCTCCTCAGGTGGTAGCGCCCGCCAGCACGGGTGCGGCCGTGGCGCCTGGGCGGTCTGCTGGAAGTCGCGGAGACCGGACCACTTCGGGATCAGTGTCCGCTGATGGAGGTGGGGGCGGTGGTGCTGGTCTCCGATGTCCCGCAGGCTGCCCCGGTCGGGCTGGTGCGTGCGGGTCCCGGTAAGGATCCAGGGGGTACATACCAAGCATTGATGGATACAGGCTGTAATCAGACCACCATCCATCAGCGCTTGGTTCAACCGAGGCTTTGGGCACAGCTAAGCGGGTGAGGGTGAGGTGTGTGCATGGGGATATTCACAAGTACCCCATGGTGACTTTAGCAATCAAATTCGGGGAGAAAAACATAGTGTGGAGGCAGCGGTTAGTTCCGCCTCACCCATCCGCTAATCTTGGGTACTGATTGGCGAATTTTAGAAATGTATTAGAGGGAGTTTGTCGCGGATGGGTCCTGCATGAAAGTGAAGAGGTGTGTGATGTGCGATGCTTTGGCAGGGAAGCGGGCGGGGCCGTCCTCGGCTGCTCCAGTGACGAGGAAGAGGCTGAGGGGTCACCCCTCCTCTCAGGGAGTTCCCTGAGGGGACTTCCCCTTGGAGCAGTCAGCGGGATGAAACCCTTAAGCACGCCTTTGACCAAGTGAGAGTAATCGATGGTCAACAACTCCGGCCGGGTGTCGCCATTTCATATCCGTATTTTTCGCTTATTAAAGATAGGTTATATAGAGTGACGCAGGACGCTCAAACAAAGGAAGGGACGGAAACAAGTCTCTGCTTAAGGGGTAAGCTTTTATTTTTCTCTCACACTCTCTGGTTCTGGGTTTTTTCCTTGGACGGGTTGTCACTCCCATGCTCCGTCACTGCTGCCCTTTTATGCCGCTCTCCTCATGTTACTGAAATTAGAGACAGGTGTTAGTCATCATTTTAGCTCAGGTGTGAGCGCCCTTACCGCTTTTCTCTCCCGGACGGGCGCTTGACCACGCCCCCGCTGCCACAATTATATATTTTTTTTATTAATTAAAAGATGAATTCCATGTAGGGATACATGCAGAAGTCCCAACAAGCATTTTTTATTTTAAATGAAACTGTGTTTTTTTAGTTGGTAGATCTTATTGAGTTGGTCATTTAAAAGTAGTTCATCATACAAAAATATATTATATTCCTTCAGACTTGAGTTATACAAATGCAAGTATCTCCTGACCTCTTACAGACATGATCTTGATGTGCACATCCACTGTTGTCATTTCCACATTCGTCTCCAGTTGTTTAGTGGGATTATATCTTCTTCAAGCACTTCTTCATGACAGTAATGACTGAACTGTGAGTATTGCCACCTTGTGGACCCACTAATTAGTGCAAATAATTCCAGGCGCATACACATACAGCACATTCAGAGTACGTGTGGTTAGAAAAATCGGGCCGCACGCGTTCAGTGCTCGAGCGTTCTGCTGGTGTCAAAGTTTGAGTCACGCAGACTCCTAGAGTTCACATCTGACTGAAGTATACTTTGGACTTAACAAACCAAGATATCGATCTTGAAGCCCAGCTTTGTCCAGCATCAATTATAACACAATCGCCCATGGCATTGTGTGCATGATCCGAAAGACAGAGGTGAAGTGCAAAATTTATTTAACCCAGAAGTCTGAATGTGAACGTCCTTTTGTTTCAAAGCTCGATATTGGGTCAGTTGAAATAAACAAGAAAATATTTAATCACATCATTTTGTATAAATGACACTGCAAATATGAAACACAAAGAGGAACTTTGTAAACAGAGAGTGTGCCATTCACAGAGGGATGGGGAGTGCATGAGTCAGCTTGGGTGCCGTGCAGCAGTCCCTATGCAGTGCTGGTTTTCTGCCAGCCAGCCGTGCGGTGGAGGGAGTGTGAAGCTCTAAAGGCCAGTGCCAGGTTCTTACCTTCACCTGAGGAGACTGCAGCTTCTGGTACATCTCCAGAGAATAGTGATGGAGCCACATTTCCACAAACACCTTTAAAGGCACACACAAGTAGGGTATTAACACAAAAAGCAAATAACTAAGCTGGTCTTATGCATTTTACTTTTAAAGATACACTCAGTAATTTGTTCCTCAATTAAAGTATTCCCCCTAAATAAATGAATAATTAATAAATAATAAGCCACCATGTTGAGATCACACGATCAGCCGAATACAACTTTATCTTTATCTCAGTATGTCTCATATAATCTGAAACTTCTAATCATGGAATATCTTACTGCGAGAAGCCCATTTCCACAACGATATCAGTAAACGAAAATTATTGCTTTTGCATGATGCTGTATACACAGTATAAGTCCAAGACAACTACCATATCAGCAAATGCATTACGGAGTGAACCTCAAACGATGAACAAGTTGTATGAGTTCCTACCTGCAGAAGTGTCTCTGACCTCCAGATCTCATGAGCGGCAGGGTCTGCATTGACTGAGGGCTGATGGGTTATATGACGCTTCAATAGACTGCTGCTGTGACCACCATATCCAACATAAGGCACATTGGAAGACCTGGGAAAACAGCATATGAAATTGCTTTGAATACTAGTGAGAATGACCATGTTTTTAAGATTAATTGATCATTACAGAAAAAAGTATTTTCAATTATTCAAGTACTTTCATTACAGTTTGATACCTTGGAGCAGGAGAGGCTACAGTGCCCCTTGTGTCTGAGAAAGGCGATGGAGGCACATTGCCCTCTGTAGGGAGGAAGTACTTGAGGTAGTTGTCAACAAGCACAAAGTATGCACTGTCTGAGCAACTGCTATGTGGCCCTGGGGGGTAGTTCTGAAAAGATGATTAAACATTTTCAAATAAGAACCAATAAAGTTCTGTAATGTTGAAATAACCGTCAGGGTTTGAAATATCCAATAACACCCATGATATATTTGTTCTTGAAAAACACATTCCCCTCTGATATCAGATGAGCTCTTACCTTTGGTGCATTGAGACTGGAGGCAAAGTTGAACATATAATATTCAAAAGGATCTGTGGAAGATTAAGAACAGATAATTATGTGAAAGAAAGATACAAAGTGATGAAATAGTCTTGTAACAGTAATAATAAGTTATATAATAGTCACTTATTTTGAGGGTGAATGGAGGAGCTAAGACATACTGAGTAATAGAAGGCCTGACATTGGGAACTGAATTTTATTATGAAACAGAGGGCAATCTGGAAGAACTCCGGCCTGAATGGATGACTTAATAGGACCCTGTGAAGGATAGAATACATTTAAAGATACATTTCAGTGAAATAACTTTGTAGTTTCACAGTTGATTGCCTATTATAAAGTTCTTACCGGCAGATAACTGACTGGAAACTCATATTTGTACTCCTCAGCTTGTAGTTTGTACACTAATTTCATCATCAGGCCACTGTTGAATAAGTTGCAATGAAACTTTTCTTATTTTTATCAGATGTAGCTCTTCTCTGATGAACTGTGGTCATGGTAAAAATGACTAGGGGTGGGTAAAAATATAAATTTTCCGATGCATCACAATCTTCATTTGAACAATCTCAATATCGTTTCTTCAATCCCAAAATTTATCTTTTACTCAGTGTGCAACCCTCCACTAAAATAAGAGGAAATCGCTCTCATTTGCAACCAAATTTTGCACTATATGACTAAAATGTATATATTTGGCAACTGGCTGGTAAATGTTTACATTTCACTCATCAGTTATTGTGTAGTATAGTGGTGGAGTATTCAGCCGTGAGATCCTTTCACTGTGTGTTAAGAGTAAAAGTTGTTCGGTGTAATGTGTCCAAAGACGAGATCCACATGAACCCATTTGTCATTGAATAATGTCTCTTTTAATACCCTTTCTGTTCTTTATAGTTCAGTTGTTAATCAAAAACAAAAAACTAATAATTCTAATCATCCATGGCACCAATTAAATAAAGCCATTCGGGTCCTGCTCTTAACAGATATGCCGGTTTTCTTAAAGAGACAGTAGCGGTTTTAGCACGCTCAACAAATCGATGTAAATACTTGTAAATAGTATCAATTATGCAATTAAACAATAAACATGTAACAAAAAAATAACACCTTGTTTATATTATAAATATAATACAAATCTTATTTATTGATTGAATACATGGATTTGTTTATTTTTAAAAAGCCAAAATGTGAACAAAATGATAAACAACAATTAGTAAAAATTTAAATTTTCTTAAAAATTTACCTAGTTAGAAGGTCCCCTGTATAATTAACAGCATTAGCTGGGAGCGAATTTCTTTCATATGTAAGCAAAAGGGACATTATAACTGAAATTAACCCATATGAATCGATATACAATCAGAATCGAAAAATCTATATCAATACCCAGCCCTACAAATGATTGGGCTGTGCCAATACAATCAATACAACATTTTATTTTCCCTAAAATTTTACATGAAACTGTGGATCTCCACATTTGTTTTTTGCACGCCTTCATGCATTTATTTCCCCACATTTTAATGAATGAAGCGGATTCTGAAACACACTGATTCGCAAACCTGACTCTATGGTCAAATGACATGTAAAAACGCACAAAGGATATCACATTTATAAACAAAAGGACTGTCAACCTTGGATCCAGGAAGTCCATGACGATGTTGTACTCAGTTGAGCGGGCATGCAAAAATCTAAGATTCCAGCCAGTAAGGATTCCATCCAGACTTCCAAACACACTCTCCACCAACCAGGGAAAAATTCCATGCAGCTCCTAATCAAACATTTGAATGAACATAAACACCAAAAACAATGTAGTTCCTTCATAACTTTTTTTGATACAAAAAGCTGGGGCACATATGTCAGCCTCAAACCAACTAATCCAAGTAAACTATGGAGTTCAAATCAAATCCCTTTATTGTCACTCAACCATATACACAAGTGCAACAGTGGGTGAAAATCTTGGGTGCAGTTCCAAGCAACTTAGCAGTATGACAATTATAATAAGCATCTGATTTACACAACACAATATACACCCAATAGTATACAATATACACAAAATAAGAAGACTGATACAATAAAAATAAACATGTATATTAATTAAAGTATAAAATGTGGGTCCAGTCTGAGGCTAATAAAGTGTGGTGCTGATATACACTACCGGTCAAAAGGTTCTTGTATACTGATATACACTACCTGATATACTTTATTATATATTTTTTTCTTCACATTTTAGAATATTAGTAAAGTCATCAAAACTATGGAATAACATAAATGGAACTATGGGAATTATGTTGTGACTAAACAAAATCCAAATTAAAACTGTTATATTTTAGCTTCTTCAAAGTAGTCACCCTTGCTTTTTAAACAGTATTGAAGGAGTTCCCATCTATGTTGGGCACTTATTGGCTGTTTTTCTTTATTATTTGGTCATCGATTTCAAAAACGTATTTTTTTATTAAATTTTAGTTTTATAATAAAATAAATTAATATGGTGGCACAATTATATTTTTGTCTAAAAAACTAATTTCAAACATTTAAGCATATGCCTTCAGATCAAAAGATTTTAAGATCATGAGAATCATTTCAGTCAAGTGATTCAAAACTTTTGACCGGGAGTGTAAGTATCGTGAGAGATCAAGATTTCAAAATTCTGATTGCTTGGGGGAAGAAGTAACTTAGCAGACAAACTTAGATAAGCAACTTATTGGACAAATGAAGCACAAACAAACCAGGTCACAGCCAAGTTCAGGACAGAATAAACATCATCCATTCAGACAGAGTTCAGTCAGGAAGAGGGTAAAGCGGTGCCAGCAGGACAGCAGCTGGTCTAAGTGCCAAGTGGATGACACTACCTTAAATCTTTAAATTCATTGAAAACATTGCAGCTACCTCAATTGATTACGCTTCAACTCTCTGACCAACCTAGCAAAAAAAAAAACTCCTGCACTGTTCTGGGTGTAAAAGTAAAGGTTTGAGAGATTTGCAACTGATTCATGACTTTTCCAGTCACTTGTGATTAATGAATAGGATTTTTAATCATTTTGTCTTCGATAGCACTCACAAAGAGCCATTTCAAGAAAATAAAATTTTTATGGGCTGAACATATTTCATTAATAGATACGTACGTAATATATACACACACACACACACGTACACACAAACTTAAATTATATTTCCAAATTTTTCTGAATTGTTCTGAACATATTTGATTAATACATACTAACGTGTATATATATATATATATACAGTGAGGAAAATAAGTATTTGAACACCCTGCTATTTTGCAAGTTCTCCCACTTGGAAATCATGGAGGGGTCTGAAATTGTCATCAGAGGTGCATGTCCACTGTGAGAGACATAATCTAAAAAAAAATCCAGAAATCACAATGTATGATTTTTTAACTATTTATTTGTATGATACAGCTGCAAATAAGTATTTGAACACCTGTCTATCAGCTAGAATTCTGACCCTCAAAGACCTGTTAGTCTGCCTTTAAAATGTCCACCTCCACTCCATTTATTATCCTAAATTAGATGCACCTGTTTGAGGTCGTTAGCTGCATAAAGACACCTGTCCACCCCATACAATCAGTAAGAATCCAACTACTAACATGGCCAAGACCAAAGAGCTGTCCAAAGACACTAGAGACAAAATTGTACACCTCCACAAGGCTGGAAAGGGCTACGGGAAATTGCCAAGCAGCTTGGTGAAAAAAGGTCCACTGTTGGAGCAATCATTAGAAAATGGAAGAAGCTAAACATGACTGTCAATCTCCCTCGGACTGGGGCTCCATGCAAGATCTCACCTCGTGGGGTCTCAATGATCCTAAGAAAGGTGAGAAATCAGCCCAGAACTACACGGGAGGAGCTGGTCAATGACCTGAAAAGAGCTGGGACCACCGCTTCAAGGTTACTGTTGGTAATACACTAAGACGCCATGGTTTGAAATCATGCATGGCACGGAAGGTTCCCCTGCTTAAACCAGCACATGTCAAGGCCCGCCTTAAGTTTGCCAATGACCATTTGGATGATCCAGAGGAGTCATGGGAGAAAGTCATGTGGTCAGATGAGACCAAAATAGAACTTTTTGGTCATAATTCCACTAACCGTGTTTGAAGGAAGAAGAATGATGAGTACCATCCCAAGAACACCATCCCTACTGTGAAGCATGGGGGTGGTAGCATCATGCTTTGGGGGTGTTTTTCTGCACATGGGACAGGGCTTACTGCACTGTATTAAGGAGAGGATGACCGGGCCATGTATTATGCAGATTTTGGGGAACAACCTCCTTCCCTCAGTTAGAGCATTGAAGATGGGTCGAGGCTGGGTCTTCCAACATGACAATGACCAAGCACACAGCCAGGATAACCAAGGAGTGGCTCTGTAAGAAGCATATCAAGGTTCTGGCATGGCCTAGCCAGTCTCCAGACCTAAACCCAATAGAGAATCTTTGAGGGAGCTCAAACTCCGTGTTTGTCAGCTGACAGCCCAGAAACCTGACTGATCTAGAGAAGATCTGTGTGGAGGAGTGGGCCAAAATCCCTCCTGCAGTGTGTGCAAACCTGGTGAAAAACTACAGGAAACGCTTGACCTCTGTAATTGCAAACAAAGGCTACTGTACCAAATATTAACATTGATTTTCTCAGGTGTTCAAATACTTATTTGCAGCTGTATCATACAAATAAATAGTTAAAAAATCATACATTGTGATTTCTGGATTTTTTTTTAGATTATGTCTCTCACAGTGGACATGCACCTACTGATGACAATTTCAGACCCTCCATGATTTCCAAGTGGGAGAACTTGCAAAAGAGCAGGGTGTTCAAATACTTATTTTCCTCACTGTATATATATATATATATATATATATGTGTAATATATGTGTAATATATATATATATATATATATATATATATATATATATATTACACATATATATATATATATATATATATATATATATATATATATATATATATATATACACACACACACACAAAATTCACACATATTTCCAGATTTTCCGTGACCATGGGAATACGTGTGCTTCCTTTTACGGCTCTAAAACAGTCTAACATGATACTCTATATATCAATAATAATTGTGTTAGTTAAGCGCATAAGTAAAGCCATCTACATTGCGAGTAAATCACTCGCATTTGCGAGTAAATTTCGCACTATGCAAACTAAAAGCATCTGTTATTAGTCAATGGCAAGTAAATAATAACATTTAAAGTGAAGTGTAGTGAAAGTGAAGACTTCAATGCAGAAATATTTTACTATTGTATAATATAATATAATAGCTATACAGGTTGGCTGGGTTACAAAAGAAGCAAAAGAAACCAAAACATTGAAAAAGTCCAAAGGATCAAAAGTAAATCGGACAAATAAGAGAGATATATTTTAGTTTAGACAAAATGTTATTTGAATTATTTTAAATTTGATACTTTTATATTTGACTGTCATTCATACGTTTTCGAAGCCTGAAAAGGAAATCATATACCCTATTTTATTATATGACCCAAACTAAATTTGTATAAATGACTTTTTTGTGTGCATGAAGCACTCCGTGGGTTTATATGGTAATTAATCATCATATTTGTGAAACACCTAAAACAGACAATTATTCATCATAGCCCTAAAACAGGCAAAAATTGTCATAAATCGCACATTTCACAATAATGAAAATTTGGGGTCACGATTAGGTTCCTACCTTGCGAATCGTTTTGTTAAAAATGTGTATGAAATTTCAAACAGTGACAACAGCTTGTCTCATTATTAAAAATGCAACTTCATGACATCATATAAATTGATAGAATGTGAACTTTGTACATTTTTAAAAAGCTAAAATGTGATTATGATTTTAAAGCAAAATATATATCAAAATTATTACAATATACTATATTGCATTAATATATACAGTGCATCCGGAAAGTATTCACAGTGCTTCAATTTTTTTCTTTAAATTAAATTCATTATTTTCCTCAAAATTCTACAAACAATACCCCATAATGACAACGTGAAAGAAGTTTGTTTGAAATCTTTGCAAAGTATTATTAAAAAAAATAAAAAATAAATATCACATGTACTCACAGCCTTTGCCATGACACTCAAAATTGAGCTCAGGTGCATCCTGTTTCCACTGATCATCCATGAGATGTTTCTACAACTTGATTGGAGTCCACCTGGGGTAAATTCAGGTGGGGCACACACCTGTCTATATAAGGTCCCACAGTTAACAGTGCATGTCAGAGCACAAACCAAGCCATGAAGTCCAAGGAATTGTCTATACACCTCCGAGACAGGATTGTATCGAGGCACAGATCTGGGGAAGGATACAGAAACATTTCTGCAGCATTGAAGGTCCCAATGAGCCCAGTCGCCTCCATCATCAGTAAATGGAAGTTTGGAACCAACAGACTCTTCCTAGAGCTGGCTGCCCGGCCAAACTGAGCGATCGGGGGAGAAGGGCCTTAGTCAGGGAGGTGACCAAGAACCTGATGGTCACTCTGACAGAGGTCCAGCATTTCTCTGTGGAGAGAGAACCACCTTCCAAAAGAACTCTGCAGCACTCCACCAATCAGGCCTGTAAGGTAGAGTGGCCAGACGGAAGATACTACTCATGAAAAGGCACATGACAGCCCATCTGGAGTTTGCTAAAAGGCATCTGAAGGACTCCAAAACCATGAGAAACAAAATTCTCTGGTCTGATGAAACAAAGATTGAATGCTTGGCCTGAATGGCAAGCGTCATGTCTGGAGGAATCCAGGCACCCCTCATCACCTGGCCAAAACCATCACTACAGTGAAGCATGGTGGTGGCAGCATCATGCTGTGGGGAGGTTTTTCCAGGGCAGGAGCTGGGAGACTAGTCAGGATCAAGGGAAAGATGAATGCAGCAATGTACAGAGACATCCTTGATGAAAACCTGCTCCAGAGCGCTCTGGACCTCAGACTGGGGTGAAGTTTCATCTTCCAACAGGACAACGACCCAAAGCACACAGCCAAGATAACAAAGGAGTGGCTACGGGACAACTCTGTGAATGTCCTTGAGTGGCCCAGCCAGAGCCCAGACTTGAACCTGACTGAACATCTCTGGAGAGATCTGAAAATGGCTGTGCACCGACACACTGGCTGTCCCAATCCAACCTGATGGAGCTTGAGAGGTCCTGCAAAGAAGAATGGGAGAAACTGCCCAAAAATAGGTGTGCCAAGCTTGTAGCATCATACACAAAAAGACTTGAGGCTGTAATAGGTGCCAAAGTGCTTCAACAAAGTATTGAGCAAAGGCTGAGAATGTGATTTTGTTTTTAAATAAAGTTGCAAAAGTTTCAAACAAACTTCTTTCACGTTGTCATTACTGGGTATTGTTTGTAGAATTTTGAGGAAAATGATGAATTTAATCCATTTTGGAATAAGGCTGTAACATAACAAAATGTGGAAAAAGTGAAGCGCTGTGAATACTTTCCAGATGCACTGTAGGAAGAGGCCCCATCTCTCAGTTTGCTTAATATATTTTTAGTTACATTATACTTACATGTCGCAAAAGGTCTGGCAAGTAAAAACAAAAATTTACTAGCCAATGGTGATTCTTTCTCCAACATGATTATAGAAGGTTGAAGTAGCATTTCAGTATTTTCACATGTATGAAATAAGAAAACTGTACCTTAGCAGGGTAATCATCTATTATTTTGACCAACTCGTGACACCTTTGAAGAAGAGGTTTATTGGTCCAGTCTGCTTTTAAATTGGCCTGCAGCCATCAAGACATACAGATTAGCAAAAGCCCATAAGCATTAGCAGATATAATATGTAAACATTTAACTGATTCTTGAGATAAAGGACAAAACAGGTTTAAAACAGAACAGAGTTTTTTATTTTTTAATACTAAATTAAATTGAAATGGATATATTTGTAGACAAAGGTCTCAGCTAGTGAACAATGTAAGGGAACAGGTATTTTTTTCTGAAAATGTACATTAATTCACTTCATAACCTGCATCTTACTGTCATTTGTGTCAACTCCATCAGACACACCAAAAAGCATGCTAATTTAATTTGATTCATCCAACATGTGAAAAGTCTTTAAATTATCGAATAATATTGTTCAGTAAAGGAGTTAAGTGATAAAATACATTCAATATTTTTTTTTCTTCTGTTTTCATATTATTCTGAGCTGACAAATTATAATATTTTTCCATCTTAACCATGTGTTGTACACTGGAGCCATTTTTTCCCCCCAAGTTGAAGATGGCTCTATAATCTAAACAAAAATGTCAAAATGTATCCCACAATTTTACCAGAAATTATAATAATGAGAATGATGGAGTTGACAAGTTGAAGCTGTGACTGCAGAGACTTATACATTGTTCGTTTAAAATATGCAAAAAGTCAAACGTACCAGACCACGTGTCCTACTGTTGCATCCACCATGAGCAGGAAGAGGGGAAAGGGGTACTCGGAATTAAAACTGACCAAGACATTTCTGATTTATTCAGGATTTAAAAAAACCTGATGGCTTTGATGTAAAGTGAGGACACAACTTTGATAGGCACATTTTTTTTTCTTAATGTATTGTTTGATATCTTACAGATCCCTACCTTTCATTTGAATTTGTTGCATTTTTAAACACTTTGTTTAGCAGTTTAACATTGTGACCTCTTGCTGAGGAGAGGATAAGTTACATGTGCTTCCAAGTATAGAGCATGCATTTTTAAAAATTCTCATGAAATGATTATAAAATAAAATGCCCCGAGTATACACATTTCCTTTAGATGTAACTTTTGCAGTATTTTTATTGTTATGAATTTCTTGATTTTTTAAATAAAGATGAATTTTGTATGCAAGACATGTTTTGTCCCTTATCTCAAGAATCAGCGATTTATCATTATTGCTCTTACCAGAAGGAAACTGGGCTGTTGTAGAGCAGGCGCAGCCATGAAAACTCCTCTGCTCTCAAAATGCATATCTTATCGGTCCACAGATCAACAGCAAACCTAAAAATGTTTAGATAAATGTCAGAAAAAATAATTCAAATCACATTTTATTGCATTAAAAAAAGTGCTAATGAAACCAATGAAAGAAGTGTATTTTACGCCCACTTTACAAATCACTGTTCGTCTATCCGTAAACACAATATTTTAATTGATCTAAAATATTCTCTCTCTCTCTCTCTCTCTCTCTCTCTCTCTCTCTCTAAAATTGCTGTTTAAACACAGGTTTGAGGTTACCCAACTAGCTCTACTGTCAGCTAACTGTTTAGCCAGAACAGTACATTACGTTTGCTCTGCAATAGATTTAACGGCCGAGTTGGCATATTGTTTACATAAGACCAAATAAAAGTAAGTTTTAGACAACAATACCTCACACGTGATATGTATATATTTGTTCATAGAATAAATTCCGCGCTCACATCCAACAAGAGTCTTCTTCTTTACTGTTTTATGGCGGTTGGCAAACCAGCAATTGGAGCATTTTCCGCCACCTACAGGAATGGAGTGTGGAACATTGACGTTATGGAAAACAAAAAAATTATAAAATAAAATAAAATAAATAATAATAATAAAACTATTCTTAAATACCTTTTTTCAAATTTGTGTCCTTCAAATATATTAGTAAAATATATATACTCTTCATCCTTATTTTTCAGTGAAAACGGAGTAATATTTATAGATTTCATTGCTTATAAGCTGTGATCTTTCATTCTTATATGACAAACATTTTATTAGGAGATGTTCAACTGTTTCAGGAAGACAAAATTTTACACAACGACCGCATTCATGTTTGCCAATACTGAAAAGTGATTGATTTAATGAGGAATGCCCAAGTCAAGATATTATGGTATCTTCTCTTCTGTTTCCATAACCATTCCTCTCAGCTCTTTGGATATCACAGGATATAAATGATGCCCCTTTATCTCTCGATCCCATTAACCTTGCCACATCCTTATTGCAGCTGTTTTGATTTTACTCAATGATACACTAAAGCCTATATCATGATGTCTTACAGCTTGTTTAGCTATCTGATCAACTTCCTAATTTCCTTCTAACACCATGTGAGCAGGTACCCATAAAAAGGAAATGACTGTTCTTAACTGATGTATCCTACACAGACTTTGAAGTATATCTAATAAACTATCCTGCCTTGAAGATGATTTTTCACTTTTTAAACTTGATAGAGCTGAGAAGTTAGAACATACCACCACTTCAGCTGGATGGACCTCTTCAACTCAATGAAGAGCCATTATGATAGCAAGCATTTCCGTAGTGTAAATTGATAGATGATTTGATGTCCTTTTAGCTATTTTGTACTTGAAATATGGTATTTACACTTCTGCAGCTGTATTGCCATAATCAAGATCTTTAGATCCATCTGTGTATATTTGAATTGTTGAGAAAAATGTATGGTCCAAATACTGACACACTATTGTATCTTTTGAAACTCTTCTATTTTTGTCATTTATTCTGTCTAGCACCTGAAAGTCAATTGTTGGCATTAGGAAAAGCCATTGAGGTACACTCAATGGTACATGCCATTACTGACATGACAACAGTTGGGCTAACTTTGATATCACTTATTCCTGTTTGTTCTGCCTCCTTATTTGCATTCCATCCAAAGCTATTCAGGTTCATATACTCATATTCCCAACTGTTCTCAAGAACTCTTTTGACTGGATGTGATTCTAACTGTCCTTTTTTAGAAATTCTATATGTCATTTCCAGCTTGATTCTTCAAATTTTCAATGGCATCTCACCCATTTCCACTTGTATTGCTGATATTGGGGATGTTTTAAATACACCACAGCAAATTCTCAATGCTTGGGATTGTATAACATTTACCTTATTAATCAATGATTTGCATGCTGAGCCATACACCATACTTCCATTATGCATTGTAGACCTTACGTAATGCACTCTTTTTAGAGACCTTCGATGTGCACTCCAGTCTATCCCTGCCAAACATCTTAACACACTTATACCTTTCTTGCTTTTGTTTATTATTCTTTGGATGTGTGTGGCAAATGTTAATTTGGAATCCATCCAAATCCCTAGAAATCTGATAACTGATGTTTGCTCTAACTCTTGATCATACAGTTTAAATTTAACAGAGGGAGTTTTCTTTTTTGAGAAACACACTACTTTGGTGTTTTCCTCTGACAGCTTAAAACTCCAATTATTTGCCCAGTCCTCTACTTCTTTAATTGCTGTCTGCATCCTTTTCACCACATGTTATACAGTATTTCATCCACTTTTCCATAAGGCACTATCATCAGCATATAATGATTTTCCTATTACTATATCAACATTGGCAAATATATAATTGATCATTATGTTGAAAAGAAATGGGACTGCAAACATTACCTTGAGGAGTTCCCAACAAGAGTCAAAAACACCTATTGTTACGATCTAATTTCCACTCACCAATGTAACAGCGCTGTCTAAAGGCTGAGAGCCCAGGATGACATCATGAAGAGACTTTTTACACAAAATTATATTTTTTAATCCTTAAATGTATGGGAATTTCACCAAATACACTTACATATTCAGGTCTATAGAGACCCGGCACGCGTATATATCCAGAATGTATCTACAAAATGCCCAGGTAGTGTACGGTTTTTAAAATAAATATATTTTTATATATTTTGATGTTTTATTTTCATATATCATAGAGACAATGCAACAAATCAGGAAAAATCTAGAACAGAATTCATTACATTCACACTGAAATTTCATGAGACTCAACTGATTTTCAAACACAAATTGAGCTACACATAACAAATAAGAAAAATAAAAGATGGCACCACAGATGGCTGCTTCGGTGTAAACATTTTTCGTTACTTTTGTTTGTTTGTCAGGTTTTTTTTATCTCTCTTTCCTGATGATGGTAAAAGGTGAAAGTGTGGTAATGATTATAGGGGCCCACAGGTTCTGAAGGGCCTAAACTGTATTTTTTTGGGGCCCAGAGCAATAAGTCAGCGGGGCCAGAATAACTTGCTACAGTCCTGCGAGCATACCTGATACTTTTTTACCAGTGCTTGATTATTTGGCCATTTTATTAGACATCTTAGTTGGAGATATTATTCTGGTGAGTGTTTATATTCCACCACTGTTAAGGATTAATATCGCTCTGTCCCACGTGCATCTTTAGGACTCTCTAATCACTGTCTGGTTCATCTTCTCCCGACCTACAAGCAAAAACTAAAAGCCTGTAGAAAGGACTGTAAAGAGATGGACCAGTGAAGCAGAGACTGATTTACAAGCCTGCTTTGACTGCACTGATTGGACTGATTTTGAGGCTGCAGCCACAGACCTGGACGAGCTCATAGATACTGTGACATCATAGATTAGTTTCTTTGAGGATACAGTGTATCCGGAAAGTATTCACAGCGCTTCCCTTTTTCCACATTTTATTATGTTACAGCCTTATTCCAAAATGGATTAAATTCATTATTTTCCTCAAAATTCTACGAACAATACCCCATAATGACAATGTGAAAGAAGTTTGTTTGAAATCTTTGCAAATGTATTCACAGCCTTTGCTCAATACTTTGTTGAAGCACCTTTGGCACCAATTACAGCCTCAAGACTTTTTGAGTATGATGCTACAAGCTCTCAAGCTTCATCAGGTTGGATCGGGAGTGTCGGTGCACAGCCATTTTCAGATCTCTCCAGAGATGTTCGATAGGGTTCAAGTCTGGGCTCTGACTGGGCCACTCAAGGACATTCACAGAGTTGTCCCATAGCCACCCCTTTGTTATCTTGGCTGTGTGCTTCAGGTCGTTGTCCTGTTGGAAGATGAACCTTTGCCCCAGTCTGAGGTCCAGAGTGCTCTGGAGCAGGTTTTTATCAAGGATGTCTCCGTACATTGCTGAATTCATCTTTCCCTTGATCCTGACTTGTCTTCCAGTTCCTGCCGCTGAAAAACCTCCCCACAGCATGATGCTGCCACCACCATGCTTCACTGTAGTGATGGTATTGGCCAGGTGATGAGCGGTGCCTGGATTCCTCCAGACATGACGCTTGCCATTCAGGGCAAGAGTTCAATTTTTGTTTCATCAGACCAGAGATTTTTGTTTCTCATAGTTTGGAGTCCTTCAGATGCCTTTTGACAAACTCCAGATGGGCTGTCATGTGCCTTTTCATGAGTAGTATCTTCTGTCTGGCCACTCTACCATACAGGCCTGATTGGTGGAGTGCTGCAGAGTTCTTCTGGAAGGTTCTCCTCTCACAGAAATGCTGGACCTCTGTCAGAGTGACCATCGGGTTCATGGTTACCTCCCTGACTAAGGCCCTTCTCACCCGATTGCTCAGTTTAGCCAGGCGGCCAGCTCTAGCAAGAGTCCTGGTGGTTCCAAACTTCTTCCATTTACGGATGATGGAGGCCACTGTGCTCATTTGAACCTTCAATGCTGCAGAAATATTTCTGTACCCTTCCCCAAATCTGTGCCTCGATACAATCCTGTCTCGGAGGTCTACAGACAATTCCTTGGACTTCATGGCTTGGTTTGTGCTCTGACATGCACTGTTAACTGTGGGACCTTATATAGACAGGTGTGTGCCTTTCACATCATGTCCAATCAACTGAATTTACCCCAGGTGGACTCCAATCAAGTTGTAGAACCATCTCAAAGATGATCAGTGGAAACAGGATGCACCTGAGCTCAATTTTGAGTGCCATGGCAAAGGCCGTGAATACTTATGTACATTATTTTTATTACATTTGGAAAAATTTCAAACAAACTTCTTTCACGTTGTCATTACTGGGTATTGTTTGTAGAATTTTGAGGAAAAGAATGAATTTAATCCATTTTGTAATAAGGCTGTAACATAACAAAATGTGGAAAAAGTGAAGCGCTGTGAAAACTTTCCGGATACACTGTATATGCATCCCTACTAGGAAATATTTATCATTCAATAATGATAAACCATGGTTTACAGGAAAACTCAGACAGCTTTGTCATGCCAAAGACGATATTTACAGAAGCTTACTTACATTGTACAATCAGGCCAGGAACACACTTACTGAGGAAATCAGAGTTGCTAAAAGAAGCTACTCTGAAAAGCTGAAAAAGGTCAGCCAACTATCCTGCATATGTGTGGAAAGGTCTAAAAAGCATCACCAAGTACTGTACAGTACACCTCCCCCTCACTCTGTAGAGAGTCAACTAATGATGAACTGAATGTGTCTTCAGGTTTGAAAAGCCCAGTCTCACAACCCCTCCCCCACTCTGATCTTGACTTTACACACACACCAATACCTCCTGGAACTCCTCTCCTCCCCCCTCCTGCTACTCAATCTGCACTTATGATCTTTGAGGAGGATGTGTGCCAGGTGTTTCGGAAACAAAAGACTAGGAAAGCATCAGGCCCAGATGGTGTTTCACCTGCCTTTCTGAAAGTCTGTGCTGACCAACTGGCCCCCCCATCTTCACACAGACCTTCAATAGATCATTGGAGCAGTGTGAAGTTCCCTGTTGCTTCAAACGCTCCACCATTATTCTGGTGTGGTCACAACAATCTTGAGCTAAACATGCTCAAAACAGTGAAGATGATAGTGGACTCCAGGCGAAATCTCGTCATAATCTCACAATAACAGTAATAATGTGTTTGTATGAGATTTCTTTGTAAAACGCGGGCGTGTCAAAGAAAATTAAGCAGAGGTGCCTTTAAGAGTGTGCTACAGCAGATCAGGGTCGGATTCCAATCGCAAGTGATGCTCCCTATGCCCTATACTTCAACATGGTTTTACTGTATGAATGTACCTAGCACTAACAGTCTTGTTGAAGGACCCTCCGAGAAAAGATTAATTTTTCTCACTTTAGTTTTGAACAAGCTTTCATTAGCATCCCCTCCCACAGGAGTGCCGTTCAAGGAAGCAAAAAATGCAGTTTTGAATTTGCCCCGGAACATCAAAGTGTTGTTACCTCAGATGAGTAACAGGTCAGATTAAAGGTCCACACCATGTATTGTGTTGTAAGTTCATCAAAAGAATACTACTCAATTGCTACCACATTTCCAACATTGCGTACCACTAGTATAGACAGATTTATTAATTATAAAGGGAGTATCACGTCATTTTCAGTGATATAAATTAAGTGAGTCTTTTATAGAATATTGACTTAAACTGAAGGAGCTGTCAGGTTCAGCCAAAGCCAGTTTGGATTTGTGAAACTAATAAGCCATTAAACTAATAACTTTCAGAAAAATAACATTATGCTTCCCCATTATCGCAGCTCCCTATACGTATATTAGGCAGTATGCGTAGGGCACCAACTCCCTAGGGGCACCCTCATACCCTAGGGGTGTACCAGAAACTCCACCGGCTGCCCTTACATAAGTGGATTTAAAAGTAAGGCTTACTTGCCTGTTATAATTTATTCAAGGACCCTGTCTCATTTGCGGAACACAGTCAATCACCTTGCGCTCACACTTCCTCATCGTGCCTTCGCACCGTGAACCATGTTACCAGGGTAATGCCATGGAACTGAATGACTGATCATGTTCATATTTCATGATACTGTCATATATATATATATATATATATATATATATATATATATATATATATATATATATATATATACACAGTATATGTATGGTTGGGGAGTAACGGAATTAGGATTACGTATTTAAAATGAAAAATATTAGTAACTGTATTCCATAACAGTTACAATTTAAATTGTTGGTAATCAGACTACAGTTACATTCAAAAAGTGTTTTAATTACTGAATAGATTACTTAGCATTTTATTGTCATTTGTTTAATTTAATATTTAGTCTATTCAATTGGAAACATTTTATCCATATAAATTATGTGATCCAAAGTGCATTTGAACAGTGGTGAAACACTTTCTTATGATGTGTGACAGAGAAGTAAGTTTGGAGCAGTAGAAATAGAAATAAACCTTATGTAAATTGTCATGTGAACATGCTAAATGCTCTTTCTAGCCAATCTACATGCACTTGTTACCAAGCACGGTCATGTGATTTTTATCAAGAAAATAAATGTTAGATTATATTTTGTTCTCTGTAGTAAGACCTTTCACATTAGGACAGAAATCTTATTCTTGATGAGAATCCTTAAAACATGATCAATTTGCTTTATCTAGTTTTGGAAGCAACACTGCATAAAATATTTAGGTTTTTCAGAGAATGTATTTTTCTTTTTTTGTGTATTCTTTGTTATAAGAGTTTTTATAGTCAAAACAAGTGAAAAAATTTACCAGTGCTGAAGAAGTAATCCAAAGTTTTTAGATTACGTTACTGACCTTGAGTAATCTTACGGAATATGTTACAAATTAAATCTTACAGCATTTATTCCGTAATCTGTAGTGGAATACATTTCAAAAGTTACCCTCCCAACCCTGTATAGACACATACAAGAAAATGGTTAAATACTAAAAAAGCAAATGAAATTAGAAAAACTATTTCTACTTGTTCCCCAAAATGTAAAATTAGTGCATTCTTTTATCCTTTCGACCCAGTCCCTGCTAAGGTCTGTTTACATCGCTGGCCACACTAGTTTATAAAACCTATCCAGTGGTATAATAGTGACTGAAGAGGCATAATCATTTATTGTGAAATAGCTTTCCTATTAAGAAATATAAATTAAGATGAATAAATATCATGTCAATTCTGCCCGTGGATTAAATTCAGCGCTCCCGCGTCCCGCTGCTATGTGCGCAGTTAGAGAAAATCTCTTTTCACTAATAAAAATAAAATAAAAAAATCATAGTAATAATGATAATAATCACAATTCACTCAACGGTGCTGCTGCATCACCTTAGTATAATTAAAAGTTACAGGTCAAAGGGCGTAGCCAAGAAATTACTTTTGGGTGGGCCTCAATAAAAATGGATGGGCAAAAAGTATAACCTCTAATACTCTGGGTGGGACTGGGTCTAATTTGGGTGAGCCCATGCCCACCCTTGGCTATGCCACTGGTCAAAAGCCTCCTTGCTCTTCTGGCAGCCATACATATCATAACTTATTTTAGGAGGGTATACGCAAAATCCTTTGAAAGATAGGTGGGCATACGGTGTATGCCTGCGTATGCCCTAGACTACACGACTGAAACTATACTATAAAACTTTCATCGTATAAATTATTTTGTGATGCTAGATGGCTGCATATTACATTATTTATAATGTCTTTTTGGCTACTACTGTAATCTTGAAGACACCAATCATAACGGTAGCCAAGCCATTGAAAAACATGTAAATTTAATTAAAAGTACTTTTGTAATTAACTGCAGTGTATACACTGTATCAACCATATACAGCATACTATAATGTAACAATATAAAATAATATATTTGCATTCATATTCAGTAGAGTGAAAATATATTGTCTGTTATATCTGTATTTTTTCGATAAACTGGTTCTGTGGGCCCCTAGAACTGTTTCCACACTTTAGAAAACTCCCTGCTAGTGAAGATACAAGTTTGGAATTTGAATTATACATTTGGCATAACTGAATTTGTAAAACCTATTATTAGGTTTATCTGTGTAAAATGTGGTGAATAAGGGACAACAAGCCCAGGGTGGGAGCATGAGTCCGCTATATTAGCCTAAGGGATGATATGAAATTCAGGGAGAAATAAAGGTATATCTATGGAAAACATTTGTCACCATGGATAGACTTCAAAAAGATATTTCCTAAGCACCTCTCGGCTAAATGACTGCATTTATTCAGTTTGGATAAGAATTTGGTCGCTTAAAAGGTAACATATAATGGCAATCTGCAAGTTAGAGCGATATACAAAAAGCAGTAAACAGTCATTTTCTTTGATCTGCAAATATTGTATTGTATGAGCTCCCAAATATATTCCAGATTTGGACTGAAAAACTCAAAACATAACAAAGAGCCATGACCCTCCTCTCATCTCTAATATAGAAAACAGCGATGTCTGTACTTACCAAGTGTGGTTAGTAATTGCTTTATATAAGGCTCTTCTCACATTTTAAATAAAACAAAGTAATGAGGTCTATATTGAAACAATGTCACTAATGGGAGGAATATGTTAGCTGTATCTCCCTCTTTTTTCATCTATTATTGTTTGAGCTGAATCCGTTAATCATTTCAAGTGAGGATTGCCTTTGGAGTAGCAAAAGAAAAAACTATTCAAACTGTTGTGTATTAAAAAATAAGAGAAACGTTTTTTTGATCTCACTTCTCTCAGCATTTTTATGAGGATTCAAACCCTGAATTGTATGACGGATAGATATAATGATCATCTTCTTTTCCCTCAAGGTGTCATTAGCAAGAAATTACTTTAGACTTCCTTTACTCTGTTTTAGACTTCACTTTCTGAAAAACACTTCATAATTTTAACATTTAAAAATGTACAAATGCTACAGTAAAACCCTGTTAATTGGTTGAAAGTAAATTAATTTACCAGTGAAAAACTTAATTGGATTTAATTGGATAGAAAAATTATTTACAGTAACTTTTATCTATTTAAACTTTTTCTTTGTGTAAAAAATGTATGTGAAAAATTCTCATCCAAGAAAACCCTTGACATCTTTGTCTTGGATAGCAATAAAACCCCTGCCATTTAACTGTTCTCTCTTTTCCCTCTTTTTTACTCACTCTGAATTGTGGAGGAGTCAAATAAAGGCAACTGCTGCAGTTTCATCCCCATTGCCCCTAAGCTAAATTGGCCCTTTATCAAAGGCAGGCCTCATCTATCAGTGCAAAGATGGGCATTGAAATTGCTCTGCTTGCCACAAATCAGGCCAATGGATCAGGCCCCTTATCTGGAACAAGGCCGTCATCACTCTCCAGCTGGAAAGAGATGAAGAACCTGGCATGAGGACCTTTTTCATAGCTGGGCTGATGGATGTGACCCCTCTTGACCCTTGAATGGCCAGATCACCTGGTGTGAAGTCACATCAAGAACTAGTAATCAGGGTTGTTCGCCTTCAAATTTGTCTTCTGCAGGTCAATGCAAAAAGATCAAGAAAGCCATCCAGAATGGAGAGCAGAAAATAGTCAGATAAAATCAATGCAGGAAAGTGAGAACTACTGTTTTAATCAGATTAAATACTACCAAAATTATTTCTTCTGATGGAGATTTGACACCATGATCTAAAAAAGGATATAAATAAAACATCTTTGATTGACCAGATCTTTAATTTTTTGCAGATGTTTAAAAGTTTTGAGCTCAAAGACATTTTTATATTTTTTAGGGCTTAAAGTAAAAAATGTAATGTGGTGTAACCATCCAGATACAGAAAAAACAACTAATAAACAGCTGAAATTCTTGGCATATAACAGAATGATCTTTTATTAACATTTCTTAAAAAATAAGTAGTGAATAAAAACTGTTTTAAAATATGATTAATAATTAATTATCTTTTGTCCTACAAATCAAAGTCATGTAGAGTAACCAACATAAAGGTAGCCTTTTTGTTTTTATGTTGACAAAAGCCAAAAAACAGAGAGTACACCTTTAGACACTCAAGACAGTGTTAAGTTTAAAAAATATATTAGATGTTTTGACATTTTTAAAAATGGCACATTTTGTTTAGGTCATGTGGTGTAACCCTGAAAAAATTCTAGGTATTCTTCACTCGAAAAATGTGTTTTTTTACTTCTTGAAATTAATTAATTAATGATTAAGTTGTGTAATGTCTTCAAGGTGAAAGGAAAGTATTAAATAACTTTTATGTTTGGTTACACCACATGACATTTTTAATGTCAGTAAATCCATGCTTTTGTAGAAAATGCTTTAAATGTTTTTCAAAACTTTATAAGATTACATTTCTGTGAATTTGTCACTTGTGATTTGTTTTATATTTCTCATTTTATCACCTCAGACAACCTTATTTATACTGAACTTTAACCTGTATGATTTAAGTAAAGAAAATAATATATCCCTGTATGGTACAAATTATGTTCTAACAATAGAATATTTTTACCATTTGATTTCCTGACATAAAATGGCTCTTATAACAAAATCTAAAAACTACATTGTGGAGCAAAATGTTTTGATTGTTTGTTTCAAATGTTTGTTTCAAAATTTAGGAAGCATAGCCATATGGCAACTCTGTACCAAATGTTAAAAATCCATGTATCCATATCTTTTTTAATTAAATAATTTGTAATTAATTGATGTGTTTACACTCTTAAGCTCTTACAAATGGAAATTAAGTTAATCATTATCATACATTCTTCAATATTGTTGATTGTTTTCATTGTCACTAAAGCCTACAGCTCACTATTGTGAGTACAGTGAACTCTTCTTGCCTTTTCCATAAATATTGCGGTGTTCATTTTAGTCTGAAAAGAAGACAAACAAATCATGATTGTGCAAATTTAGTTTGCCATGATAATTTTAATAAATGAGTGAAAGTATCAAATAACTGGATGGTTACTGGTATTAAGCGAGTAGTATTCAGCTGGTCATGTGAATCTAACATGGTAGCCACCATGTGTGGACCCTCTCCATGTAGAATAAATCAGCTTTTATTTTTTGTAATAAATTTTTTTTATGAAATCATATAATAACAAAAAAAAAAAAAGCAAAATACACACACACATATATATATGTGGTCACACATAAGTAAAAATATACATACACACACATATATATATATACTGTACATATGTATACACATATATATACTGTACATATGTATGTATATATATATATATATATATATATATATATATATACACACACACACACACACACACACACATACATACATACATATACACACATAATAATCATACTCACTTAAAACTATACTACAGTACTCTCTCAACACCCCACCCGAGAGCCCCCCAAAAATTCCAAATAACTGCCCCATTTCCGGACAAACAAATCTAAATCACCCCGTCTTCCCAATGACACCTCCTCATAAGCCACTACCCTCCCCATCTCTGTGCACCACTCCGTGATATGGGACGCACCAGCTGACCTCCAACCCCTCAAAGTAACCGATCATAACACAGGTCCCTCAAATTAGGAATTACCTCAAACAGGAAATGTGAAACTGGGTGTATCAAATTTCACCAGATTATATTATGAAAACAATTAAAATAATTAAATAATCTCTCACACATGCCCTTCGCATTGCGTCACGTGGGACCTCCATAAAACTGCTTTTATTAGGTGACAGATATTACAGGAGTCTTCATTTTAATGTGAGTGCTCATGATGTCCTACATATATTGCAAAATTACAATTCATGTCTTTAGGAGTTAAACTTATTTAATGAAGAATAAATTACTGAGTGCACCTTTAAGGTGTGATTTAAATTAAGCTAATCACTAAAGACATTATGGCATGTAGTTCTGTAAAAATGTATTGTAAAGTGTGTGCTTAAAAACTGTTCAGACCCCTATTTTCAGAATTCTGGCTCTATTCAAACAGCAATTTGTATAAAGTGGCAGAGCACAGCAAGTTTATGGCTCACACATCAAGCAAAAAGAGCTCTAAAATGACCAAATAAATACAAAATAGCAATTCTGTGCAGCTGGTGCCATTGCCTTCACTCTGTGTGTTGTGTTATCAGTCCAATTAGGAGTGGAAAATTACCTTTCCTCTGTTCAGTCTAAATGCAGCTAGCATAAAAGCACGAGGCAGATTTTGACTGGCATTGATTGCCTGTTAAGAATTGGAATCTGAAGGACAGCTTATAAATGAAAACATGGACCAAAATATATATCTTTTTATCTCTTATCAGAGCAAATGGGATTCTGGTGAAATAATGTGGACAGGGCCTAAAAAATGACCCTGAGTTCTCCCGAAGCATTTTCAAGAAAAACTATTTTTCTTTTCTCGTGGTGTATCACATGGTCATAATTTGAGGGCTTTGGGCAAAATGTCATGACATTTTGTTAGGTTCTATTCCTAGTTATACATGTTATGACATAAAATATAAGCTGATGTTGATTTAAATATTTAGATAATGGTCTAATTATTCGGTTTGAGATTTATTTTTTAATTAACTGAATTAAAGAATTTAAAAGTAAAGGATGACATTGATATGACTTGTGGCTTGATGATTGGTTCCTGGGTTTGGGGCACCGCCCCCCCCACCCCGGTTCCTGTCTTACTGGAGGTGCACGACGAACTGACGAGGTCGTGGAGAGAACCATTGGCTGCCCAAAACAGACTTTGCGGTTAGTCCGCTACCCTCGATGGCGGGACGGTCCATGGGTACACAGAGGTCCCTCAGGTGGATAAGGTTGTCGCGCTGAAAATGCCACCACCTGGCGGGATCGTCCGGCGCTCCCCTCCAGAGCCTGTAGGACTACTTCATCTCTGGAGACCAAATCCTACAGTGCCACTGGACAGGCCGCCTATTCCCTGCATGCCATGGCCTTCCTGCAGGTACACCAGGCCAAAGCACTAAAAGAACTGCACGGGTGTAGTCCTGATCCTGATGTGCTGCTGGAGCTGCACTTGGCGACCAACCTCGCCCTCCAGGCGACGAATGCCATGGCTGGAGGACTCTGGCAGGCAATGTCCACCTTGGTGGTCCAGGAGTGCCACCTGTGGCTGAATCTTGTCGAGATGAGGGATGCTGACAAAGCACGCTTTCTCAATGCGCCCATCTCCCAGATTGGACTTTTCGGCGACACTGTTGAGGACATCGGCCAGGCAGTTCTCGGCGGTGAAGAAGCAGATGGAGGCCGTCCAGCATATCTTGCCCCGGCACGTTTTCCTCACTCCTTGGATCACATAATTGGTGTTCACAGCCGCCGTTGTCACGGTGACCAGACACAGAGCACTCGCAGCCTGCATTCACGTGCCCGGCTGCGCAATGCCTACAGCTAACCGGTTGTGACGAGTCTTGAGGACGACCTGAGAGGTCTTCCTTCTCAGTCGCTAACCTGCCCTATGCCTGATACGCAGAGCAATGTAAGTGCTTCGGAGTTCCCCTCAGCGCACCCACCTCGGGACAAAGCAACGCTCCTCGACGTGGCGCCACCTGCTTCTCCCCGCCACGAGACCCCACCTCAAGGTATGTCAGACACGATCATCCCTTTAGTGCCCCTAACCCGGAGCTTGGACGCGTAGCTAATGCTTTTCAACCCGTCGCGGTGGCTGGCCAGGACCATCCGACTCATCTACATGATTCAGTTCGCCAGGTGCCCACCCCGGTTCAGCGGCGTCCACTTCACTTCCTCACAAGGGTGAGATAGAGCCTGTCCCTCCAGCTGAGATGGAGGAAGGGTTCTACAGCCCTTACTTCATTGAACCAAAGAAAGGCGGTTGGTTGCGGCCAATCTTGAACCTGCATATTCTGAACCGGGCCTTACACAGACAACCGTTCCATTTGACGTGTGTCCGGCGTCAAGATTGGTTCACGGCGGTAGACCTGAAGGATGCGTACTTTCACGTCTCTGTTTTACCTCGACACAGACCCTTCCTACGGGTTGCTTTCGACGGCCTCCCCTTCGGCCTCTCCCTGTCCCTTCGCGTCTTCACGAAAGTCGCAGAGGCAGCTTTTTCCCTGTTAAGGGAAGTGGGCGTCTGCATACTCAACTACCTCGATGACTGGCTGATTCTAGGTCACTCTCGTGGGCAGTGGTGGCTCAGTGGTTGAGGCTCAGGGTTACTGACCAGAAGGTCGGGGGTTCAAGCCCTAGCACCACCAAGATGCCACTGTTGGGGCCTTGAGCAAGGCCCTTAATAATAATAATAATACATTTTATTTGTAATGCACTTTACACATGAAGGAACATATCTCAAAGTGCTACAGGTGCACAGGTAAAAAACAAACAATAAAAATAGATTAAAACACTTAATAACAAAATTAAGAACAATTGGTGACAACAAAACAGGATATGTTTTAAGAAAAAGCATTTAAAAATAAGTGGGTCTTTAATTTATTTTAAAAAAATAAATCGCTAACCTGCAACCCTTAACTCCAGGTTGCTCCGGGGGGATTGTCCCTGTAATAAGTGCATGCCACTGTTGGGCCCTTGAGCAAGGCCCTTAACTCCAGGTTGCTCCGGGGGGATTGTCCCTGTAATAAGTGCATTGTAAGTCGCTTTGGATAAAAGCGTCTGCCAAATGCATAAATGTAAATGTAAATGTAAGAGTTGCTGTGCCCGCACAGAGACCTGGTGCTCAGGCACATCAGCTGTCTAGGGCATTGGGTCAAATAGGATAAGAGCAAGATCTCCCCGGTTCAGAGCATCACTTTTCTCGGCATGGAGTTCGACTCGGTCTCAATGAAAGCGAGCGCGAGCAGTTGGTGCTGAACTGCCTGAAGTCTGCTGAAGAAGGCCAGCGTGTTTGTAGAGCTCCTCTCCTCCGAGGCAGGACCTACCATCGTGCCCCTTCCATGTGCGGCTGGTGAGCCTATGTATCACATTGCCACATGTTGACCTGCGTTTTGGGCAGGATGTGGTCTCAGAGGGGTCTTTTCCCCCTGAAAGAATAGGAATGGAAATAACACCCCCGATGCGTATAATAGCTTTTCTCAAAAGAATAGAGGTGTTCGGGGCTCTCAAGATCAACCCCTAGTGTCACTATATCGACACAACGTTCCATCAGGGAACGGAGGTTACGATAGTAACAAGACATTAGGTATAATTGCATCTACCAACTTTAAGTTCAATAGTTATGTTAATTCTGTATTTTCACAAAGTTAAGTGAACTTAATTAAACAAGTTTTGGAGATGCCATTACTCAATGGAGTGAATGGGTTTACTCAATCGAGTAAAGTCAACTTATTAGGGTTTTCAGAGTAGGATTGTAAAGAACAGTGTAGTTAAATGTAGTTTGTGGTTTGTATATTGATAATGTTCTGGTACCTTTATATTATATTTACCTTGGCACTCCCTTGTGTCTAGCACATCTGAAAAATATTAACAATGTATGAAATGTGCTTGTTTTGATGAAAGAGCAGTCAACCATTTTACCTGCCAATCATGGTTCACTGAATCATCGTATCAAAATTAGATGACACAACAATCTATTCTCAACTGCCATGACAGTTAGTCAATGTAATGCATGTTTTACGATGTCTGGCTGAGTTGTGATCACTGTCTATGCACAATTTTCATATATCATGAAAACTTATGTATTTATTTACTGTATTTACTTGGGTAGTTAATTTGCAGGTTTGAAATATATGTTATACTTTCATTATAATTTTTTAACAACTTTTCCATATGGAAAAGTGCTGTAATGGTTTGGATGTCACAGTGTGTTTGATTTAGAGTCTTTGGCCTTTGGCTGGGTGAGGGCAGGACTGTATGTTCAATGAAAACCAACTTCAGCAATACTGAATGTCTGTATGATGGTAAAATCAAGAGTGGCAGAAATACCAATGGACATCCACACCTCATGTGACAACAATATAAAGCTGAAGTGTGTCATTTGTTTATGTCAAAATACTTTCTCCTATCTCAATTGTAGAGACAGAGAAGTAAATCGTAACCTGATTCCTTCAAAAAGTTTAAACATTGTGTCATTGTGGCGCTATCAAAACATTGTTCTGTTTGTTTGAGCATCTCTACCAGCCTGGCACAACAACATTGGTTTAATCAATGGCATGCATTTGGGGTGGAACTACCTGTTGGGCCAACCATGGGTGAGCGTTCAGGAAAAATTATTATAATTATTTGCAATTTCATTAGGTGACGCTAGTGGTGCAAAAACCACACACTCCACCATTTTCACACTCCAAAAAACAGATTGCTGTTTTTTGTATTTTTTTTTGGTATTGCTGTGCACTAGAAGCTCCTGTCACAGAGACCAATTCCATGTATGTGTATGCATCCTTGGCAATAAAGCTGATTCTGATTTAAAGGTGAAATTATTTTATAATATGGAAAAATAGACTGATTAGATTAGATCATGTTTTTCTTCCTATTATACAAAATAAATGACTGAATTTTTTTACTTTTTTATTTTAATAAGTCTCACAGTGACATCTGAGCAAACCAATAACAACAAATAATGAGAGTAGTCTAATTGATAAGGCTTTTCCATTTTCATGACAATTGCAATCTACGCAAGCACATTTTTGGAGGTTTAATAATATAATCTTTAGAGTAATTAATTTTCTTATTTACATTTGAGAGAATACCTCAAACAAGTCTCTTGTCAATAATAAGCATTGACAAAATGAGGGCATAACTAGAAGTGGCTGAAAGAAAAATGAACTTTTGGAATTTCAGAAGGTCATCTCATCAACGTTGGATCTCTAGACAGGCAAACAAAGCAGAACCAGACCTGAGGGACATTACGAGTAAACAGCCCCTGTAATGGGCTCTTAATCGGACACAGCAATCTGGCCAGAGGCTGTGCCGGACAGACGGCGAGATAGAGGTGACTATGTGGCAGTTATTATTAGTGCTATCATTGATCAGAAAGGAAGAGTGCAGCAGATGAAGTGGAATGATGAATTTCATGGCTCCAACCCCCTCTCGCTGCCTGTGCTGAGGAAAGAGGGGAACATGAGAGAAAGCAGGGACACAAGGCCACAGAGAAGATACTCTCTATGGGTAATTGTGGCAAATAGTGGAAAAAAAATAATTTGCAGGGGCTCTAAGCTCAATTATTTTTATTTTCAGCTGTCCTCTGTTTCACACACAGTGGTTACAAAATAATTAGTTACTACAATCTAATTAGTTAAAAAGTAATGTAACAAAATACAATTTAAATACTTGTAATCAGATTACAGTTACTGAAATTTGATTAACTTAACTAATTTTAAGAGAATTACTTGGGCTATATATTTGGTAAATAATATTGTTTGTTTAGAATAAATTTAAAACAAATTATATTTATATGTACTTTATGTCTGTTTTTGTTTCTTTGGCAACTGAAGACGCAACAACAATGAACAAGGAGGAAATATAGACATTATTTTGAACTCATTGAGCAGAAAAACAAAAACCTTTCTGTGAAAAGCGATTCAGAAAGTAACTAAACATTAAAGTAATTAGATTACTTTTAAGCAATATGAATATTTTCCCTGTGAAGTAATTGGTAAAGTAATCAGATAACAATTATACTGAAGTAATTAGAAATTTTGTTATAGATTACTATTTTTTAGTAAATTACCCAGTTCTGTTCACACAGCACAGCACACAAACAATTTGCATAAATAGGGCATATATCCAGTGAACATTGTTTTTAAGGCAGGTTAAAAAGTCTTCTTAGGCACTTATCTTAAAGTCTTGGCTACAAAAAAGCTATCGACATGTCCACCAGTATTGCCCTGGAAAAAAGTTACAGTTCACTTTTGGACTGACTGGTCCAAACAGACTGGTTGACCGTCTGTTCTTTTGTGACAATATGCCCCAATAGCACATAATTCACACACGTATCAAATCTACTCCAAATTAGGTCAGTATCAGCCAGGTTAAATAAATAGTTCACACAAAATGAAAATTCTGTCATCATTTACTCACCCTCATGTTGTTCACTTTCTTTCTTCCATGTAACAGAAAAAGAGATATTTTGCAGATAACCAAATAACAACATTAGACAATTGATAAGCTGCAGTCAAGGGTGGGTAAATTATGGTATTTTCATGTTTAGGAAACTTTTTTCTTTAAGCTAAATTTGGCTTCTTTTCAGCATGCTGTGTCTCTATGCAATTCTAAAAAGCACAGACAGAATTATGGCATGATAGGATGCTGCTAAATTATACTATATTTTCAGCAACTCATCACAGAGAGGGGTTACTGCAATAACGACATCATTCAATCTGCCTTTAATGTCAGCTGATTTTTTTGCCAGATGATCACACTAAACAAAGCATATTGACATGATTTATGACTAAGAAGGTCAAAGGCAAATGTACATCTTCATGAAAACACCAGTAATGTGTAATACTAACTTGTTATTAACACAATACATCATACCTAAAATGACTGGGTAAGCAAATATAAACATGCTGGGAATCAACATTTCCAATGTGCTATTGCATTTTCATATTTACATAGTGAACACCACTGAGAACAATAGAGAAAAGCAACAAATAAACAAATACTATACAGGTCACATCAGTTACTTGAACTACAATAATATACACTATATGGCCAACAGTTTGTAGACACCCCATTTTAATAAAATGACTATTCCATTAATGTATGCAAGCATTTTCACTGGAGATCAAAAATATTATGTTGAGTGTCATTCATTTTCTTATTTACATTTGAGAGAATATGAAGCGGTATGTTAGGTGTTGTGAGAAACCCTTTTGTTCTATAAATTCTCCTCTCTGTCCAGTAGGTGGCGATATGTATGATAATGCAAATCACCAAAAATGGAAAATGTGAACGAGAAGGTAGACATTGATAATAAAAAGGGCTTAAATATTCAGTCTCAGATCTGTTTCTCACCCAAACTTGTCATATTTCTTGTCATTTCTCCGAAGACATGGATTTAACAACTGGGGTCTTATGGATTACTTTAAGGCTGCCTTTATATGCTTTTGGAGCTTTACATTTTTGGTAACCATTCACCATTTTTTGCATTGTGAGGACCTACATATCTGAAATATTCTTCTAGAAACCTTTGTTTGTGTTTTGCTGAAGAGAGAAAGTCATACACATCTGGGATGGCATAAGGGTGAGCAAATGATGAGAGAACTTTCATTTTTGGGTGATCTATTCCTTTAACACTTTTCAGAATTATTTTGTGTGTTACATTAATTTCACATTTCCAGTAATTCATTTGTGTGATCAAAGCATTCCTTCACAATTACATATTAGCTTACCTCTTAACTCGCCTTTAATCCTTTGTCTTAATCAAGTGTGAGATGAAGAGGCCATACAAAGACTGTGCCTGTCCATTGAACATTTATGAGCTAAACCTGCCAATTCACAGTGGAGCCACATGCATGGATTATTTCATATTAACTGAGCAGTTTGACAGGTCTGAATATGGGCTGATTTCTTACAAGAGGATTGGTTAGTGAGCAGGAGATTTTTAATTTCATGAGTAGTTTTGGACCACACAAGAATCCTTTAATTACCATTTGTACATTCCATAAATATTAAAACGACACAATTTTCTAAAAATGCATCAAACCTTTTAATGTAGTTCAAGCAGCCTAAGGCAAACCAGTTTGCATCATTATTAAATAACTGCCCATATTCATACACTAATAATCTTTCCTATGGGCTGAAATGTGTGCCACCAGAAACTGAATTTGAACCATTTATATTTGAATTTGAATGGCTAAACTTGAATAATTGCATTGAAAAACTGAATTTGAATCACATAATTTGAAATTGTATTGTTTAATTAAAATTGAATTTATTCAAAAACTGAATCTGAATTGTATCATTTGAAATTGAATTTATTCGTTTGGAACTGAAGTCCAATAAAATTTGATCCTCACTGAAAATTAAACTCTCTATATATCTTCACATTCACTTCTCACAATTCAGATTCAGTTCTCAAATTCAATTTCAAGTTACTGAGACAGACATCCGGGTAGTTGGAGGATGAAGGAAGAGCAATCGAGCGCAGATCGATAGATAGCGTTCATTGGCGCACAGGACTCCTCTTGGGCCAATCAGCACCAATGTTTTGGAGCACAGTACGTTACCCGCCATGAAACTATGGAATTACGATTGTGTCAATAATAATGAATGTAACTTTATAAAACTGAACGTAACTTTTTCAGAAACTATCAAAAATATTCCATTACAAAAGAAGAAAAACACAATTAAAATGAAAAAAATGAACTCAGTCGCACGAAGTTAACAGGCTCTTCAAATATGCTTCATTTTTTGTTAATGTTTTTCAAAGATTCGTTTTCGCAAATCATGGATTCTGAATACATTGCCACAGATTTCGCTTATGCTTCGCAGTTTTTCGTTTGCTGTTTTGAGACAAACCTCTCGTGGGGGTGGGCTTAACAGTGATCTACTCTGATTGGATAGTGAGCTTTTGATGGACAGGTGCTCTCTGACCCGGATGTACAGACGTCACTCATTGGCGCGCATATTGGAAAGCTCTCGCGGTGATTTGTAGTTATGCAATACGTCGTGCTTTGTTGTATTACTTACTAACAATATGTAAATAATATTTGACATAATGATATAATTTAATATTATATGAGACCTTCGATCGTCTAATAATCGTCTTCGATCAGTCTGTAAAGATGAGCTCTCAGGAGAGACACGGAGCGGCATCATCTTCCTCCTCCTCTTGTTTTTTATTTATTTAATTTTTTTTATATATTTTTTTAAATGTTTAATGCAAAGAACAGGAACATACAAAAGAGAAAGCATACACACATCACATAATATCAACCAAAACAATAAAGAAGACAAAAATAAATAGAAAAAAAAATAATAATAATAATAATAAAGTATATAACAATAAAAGAAGAGGTAGGGCCATTACATCACACAAAAATGTTCACATGAAGAGATCAAATGCAGTGCAGATTATAACAGTCCTTATGGCTTTCCTATTAGTAGATACTGAAATCAAATTTAGATAATTTTCTATTTCTTTTAAGAAGACAGAGAAGATAGGTTTACAGTTTAAAAATTTGCATTTGTGAATATAGAATTTGCTTAGGAAAATAATTAAATTAATAACAAAACAGACATTTTCGTTTGTGGGGTCTGAATCAAAATACCCAAATATAATGTTTCTCATATGTATTGAGAAGCCTGGCAAAATCTTACACTTGATAAAAACATCAATATCATTCCAGAGCTTCTGAGTGTAATGACACGACCAAAATAAATGAACCACTGTTTCATCAGAATTCACACAAAAAGAGCATGTTAGCTCAATGTCAGATTGAAATATTTGTATAAATTTCTTAACAGGATAGAACCTGTGTATCAACTTAAAGGAAATTTCTTTCACTTTATTTGTGAGAATGAATTTCTGCTGTAAAGACCAGATTTTTTCCAATTAAGTTTACCAAACAAATTATTCCAAAAGGAAATAACAGGTGGAACAGAAATCAAATCCTAAAGAAATAAAGATCTTATAGTTTTTAGCTTTCGACTCTGAAAAACAGATTTGACCAACAGAAGTATCACAAGGTTTAGGAAAGGATGCAGTAGATACTGGGGTGAAGTAATTACGGTTTTTAAAAAGCATACATAAACCAGAGGGAATAGCACCCATTACTGTATCAAATTCTTTTGGGGTTACTGGTATTTGGTATTCAGAAAGAAATTCTGAATATCTGAATAAAAGACCTTGCTTATTAAACAAATGCTCCACTCCTCCTCCTCTTGTCCTTCAAGGCAGCTTGAAGTAAGTTTGTGTTACTGAAGTAACCAATAACATCGATAAAAGTTTTATTCATGTAACGTTACAGTGTGCAACAGTTCTGGCTTTATTTTGCAAATTTATTGTTTAACCACTTCAGCTCTGCAGGATATTTTGAATGTTTTAGAGAAATAGGCATATCTGAATTTAAAAGAGCGTCCTGCCCACATACATTGGAGTAAATGGATAGAAATTGTCTAATTTTACAGAAAACACTCTAAATTTCAACACAGTGGTGGAATATTGCATATATTTTATTATATTTATTCACAATGTTTTGATAAACACATATAAAATATCATATTTTTATATATTTTCTAATAATTTTTTATTGTCATTCACAAGTTTGCAATGCACTGATGTCATGTCATGATGTTATGTAGTTTGATTGTTTGCTCTTTTGCACAGTTATTATATTCAAGGACGTGTCAATGTAGACAGTGCAGATATCAAACTGGTCTTTATTCTACAGCAAGGCAGAAATCTTGGTGCAGATGCTGCATCTGCAGCTGTACATAACATCCTTGAAATTCTTAACCAGTCGCTCGGGAATACCAGCACAAGGCAGGGTCAGCAGCAGTCCGTTCAGCAGTCGGGGCAGAGTCAAACAGTGGACCAAGATATGGCCAGGTTTCAGTTTTGCAGTCATGACAATGACAAAACAGCAACATTTTATTTAGCATGCATTTACAATACAACAATAAATTTGCAAAATAAAGCCAGAACTGTTGCACACTGTAACGTTACATGAATAAAAGTTTTATCGATGTTACTGGTTACTTCAGTAACACGAACTTACTTCAAGCTGACTTGAAGGACAAGAGGAGGAGGAAGATGATGCCGCTCCGTGTCTCTCCTGAGAGCTCATCTTTACAGACTGATCGAAGACGATTATTAGACGATCGAAGGTCTCATATAATATTAAATTATATCATTATGTCAAATATTATTTACATATTGTAGTAAGTAATACAACAAAGCACGACGTATTGCATAACTACAAATCACCGCGAGAGCTTTCCAATATGCGCGCCACTGAGTGACGTCTGTACATCCGGGTCAGAGAGCACCTGTCCATCAAAAGCTCACTATCCAATCAGAGTAGATCACTGTTAAGCCCACCCCCACGAGAGGTTTGTCTCAAAACAGCAAACGAAAAACTGCGAAGCATAAGCGAAATCTGTGGCAATGTATTCAGAATCCACGATTTGCGAAAACGAATCTTTGAAAAACATTAACAAAAAATGAAGCATATTTGAAGAGCCTGTTAACTTCGATGCGACTAAGTTCATTTTTTCATTTTAATTGTGTTTTTCTTCTTTTGTAATGGAATATTTTTGATAGTTTCTGAAAAAGTTACGTTCAGTTTTATAAAGTTACGTTCAGTTTTATAAAGTTACATTCATTATTATTGACACAATCGTAATTCCATAGTTTCATGGCGGGTAACGTACTGTGCTCCAAAACATTGGTGCTGATTGGCCCAAGAGGAGTCCTGTGCGCCAATGAACACTATCTATCGATCTGCGCTCGATTGCTCTTCCTTCATCCTCCAACTACCCGGATGTCTGTCTCAGTAACTTGAAATTGAATTTGAGAACTGAATCTGAATTGTGAGAAGTGAATGTGAAGATATATAGAGAGTTTAATTTTCAGTGAGGATCAAATTTTATTGGACTTCAGTTCCAAACGAATAAATTCAATTTCAAATGATACAATTCAGATTCAGTTTTTGAATAAATTCAATTTTAATTAAACAATACAATTTCAAATTATGTGATTCAAATTCAGTTTTTCAATGCAATTATTCAAGTTTAGCCATTCAAATTCAAATATAAATGGTTCAAATTCAGTTTCTGGTGGCACATATTTCAGCCCATACTTTCCCTTTTCCCATTTCTTGGTGCTTTAAATAACTTTTACAAGGAGGACGAGATCTTCTGGAAAATAACTAGGCCCACTGACTGAGATTTCAAAGTAAGATAGAAACACTTGAAAGGGCAGTCCGATGTAAAAACAAACATTATTAAAAGACTGATTTTATTTGCATGCTATCTCCATTCTGAAGTGTGCATTATAATTTTCGGCAAGGCCACCTCTTGTCAGTCAGAAGAAGGCATGTTCTCTATGGTTCTCAAATTACTTACAAGCTTATGAACCAAATTAATCATAAGATTCACTAAATCATGCATTGAGTTTGAACAATAAGTGTGAATACCTCACCATTTCTAATTGTGATAAGGCTATTACCGTAATTTCCGGACTATTGAGCGCACCCGAATATAAGCCGCACCCACTGATTTTTAAATAAAATATTATTTTTAACATAAATAAGCCGCACCTGTCTATAAGCCGCAGGTGCCTACCGGTACATTGAAACAAATTAACTTTACTCAGGCTTTAACGAAACACGGTGTGGCAGCGGGGGCGTGGTCAAGCACCCGTCCGGGAGAGAAAAGCGGTAAGGGCGCTTACACCTGAGCTAAATTATGTCTAACACCTGTGTCTAATTTCAGTAAGCATGGGGAGAGCGGCATAAAAAGGCAGCAGCCACAGAGCTGAGAGAGTGACACACGTCAGTCTAGTGTTGGCGCATAGAAGAATTGAGAAACTTTATAAAATTGATTGTAAACATTGCTGTGGCCATTAAAAGCCTGACCTGGAACGTCAAGTGCCCTGCTGAAAACTGTCACACTGGTGCCCGTGTGACAGTTTTCCCAAGAAGGACATGTGAAGCAGGGCACTTGAAATTAGACACCGGTGTTAGACATAATTTAGCGCAGGTGTAAGCGCCCTTACCGCTTTTCTCTCCCGGACGGGAGCTTGACCATGCCCCCGCTGCCACACACAGCTTGTAATAAAACATTTGCAGTAAATAGTAGCCTACCAAGAAAGTCATTGGTCACTATCTTCCTCGTCCTGTGCACTGAAACCACTGAAGTCATCTCCTTCGGTGTCGGAGTTGAATAGCCTCAGATTTAGTTTTTTTGCACTGAGTCAATTCCTCACGCTGCTGTTTCCAACGTCTTATCATCGACTCATTAAAGGGGTCATATAATGGTACATGCACTTTTTCAAGTTGATTGTACTGAAATGTGTGTTGGCTGTGCCTGTACACAACCATCCTATTATGATAAAAATCCATCCAGTGTTTTTGTTTTAATCTCCTTATATATTTTCCCCTGCCTCAAATCGAGCCGTTCGACCGTGTGACGTCACACGGTCGGACGCCCCTCCCAGGATTGTTGATTGACAGCAGTGTTTCAACACAGACCCGCCCTCGCTCGTGAGCGAGCTGTCAATCATAGTCCGTCATCATTGTTGATACACTGGAGCAGAATGGCGCCTAAAGGTGCGTACACACTGCCAGCGACATCGCGCGTGACAGCGACTCAATACCATTCATTTTCAATGCGAGCACAGCGACTTCCGGCGACACGAGCTGTCGCGACCGTTGGCGCTAGATGTGGGCGTGTCCAGCGACGCGACAAAGTTGAGAAAAGTTCAACTTTGGAGCGACTAACGGAAGCGACAGCCAATAGGAGAGACGACAGGAGAGCTCACGTGATCCTCTCTCTCTCTCTCTCTCTCTCTCTCTCCTGCAGTAACGGAAAGATGGATGAAAGGCTAATTCTTGCTGTTAGAAATTTTCCAGTGCTCTATGATATGTCTCTTCCCACGTACAAGGACATTTTAAAGAAAAATACTGCGTGGAAAGGTGTATCTGAGATCGCGGGGATTTTATGGACCCAGACAGACCGACATTTGCATTTTCGCTGCAGATAAACAGCCACTCTGGCAAACAGCACGACTTGTTTCTCATTCATCTTTGATATAAAGCATTTTATGTACTGATTCCATTTATATTTAGTCTTTTCCCTCCAAAATGTTTGTTTGTGGCAAGAAAAGAGATTCGCCGTCAACAGCAATGGAATGACATCCGTGAATGTCATTTATAAACGTTACTAGGCAACCAGTAGTGGGAACACCCACTAGCGACTTCACCGCCAGCCACTGGCGACCTGCAGCGATAAAGTCGCTGGCAGTGTGTACGCAGCTTAAGCGATTGTGGTGTTCTGTTCTTCGGTGTAATAACGAACACAGCAGTCATTTTGATGTTCCTAAATCTGAACCGCTGAAGACGCAGTGGCTGAGTTTTGTTTACGATGGGAATATTCCCCACGAGCAACGTCAATGCATTCATGTTTGCGCGAATCATTTTTCACCAGACTGCTTTATAAACGAGGGTCAGTATAAAGCTGGTTTTGCTAAGAAGCTGCTGCTGAAAAAAGATTCGGTACCAACTATTTATATTCCCTCTGCACCTCCAGAAGAAGTAAGTGTAACGTTTTATTAACCTTTATATTAATCTTTGCAAATCGCTTGCACGCTTCACAATGAATGTGGCTAATGTTTACACTTAGGGTACATTACGGCATGTTTTCCATTACGTTACGACGTTCTCAATATAATTCATAATCCCACGTTTATAATGAACAATGCGTTATGGTTATTGTGTTATTAAAAACTGTGTACGCAGGTGTTACAGTTAACATGGTAACACTAAGTTACACTAAGTTACACCTGGTTTACTTGTATGTTACTGATTAAGAAGTAATGTCAAAAAAACAGTTATACGGAGAATAACTCCAGAACGGAGGGGCGGGGTGACCAAAGCTCATTATCATTTAAAGTCATATGCTCTGAAACGGCGTGATGAAAACAGAGCTGTTTTTGAGCAGGTAAAATTAGTGTTTTCTTAAAATACTAATGAGAATTTTTAATAAAAGTATATTAAAAAATTTTCATTTAGACCCTAAAGATTCATATTAACTTGTACAAAAATGGCATTATATGACCCCTTTAAGACCAAGCTCCCGTGCAACAGCCAGATCAATCGCCTTCAACTTGAAAGCAGCATCATATGCGTTTCTCCATGTCTTTGCCATGGTGAGGGTGACAAAATTACTACCGTAATCAGAATGATGGGAAGTTTGAGCACGCTCGATTTAATCTAAACAGTAAACAAAAAAGTTGTTTTGACCTTAACCCGTTCGGCAATTTCATTGGTCTAATGAAAGCTTCACGCCGCCAAAAAACTGAGCACGTCACAGAATGTTTTTTTTTTAAATATATATATAACATTTGAAAGCGGGAAAAATCCATATATTAGCCGCGTCATTGTATAAGCCGCGAGGTTCAAAGCGTGGGAAAAAAGTTGCGGCTTATAGTCCGGAAATTACGGTACTGGTGCATGTGACAAACATGGTAAAACACGGTGCTGCTCACATGGGACAAATGTTAAATGTCAGACATGATAAATCAGAACTTCTTATATGAAACACATACACAAGAAACAAAGAAGTGTTTGTCTGTTAATTATCATTATTCCTAGTTATTTCCTCAAGTGCTTTTACAGATATTTTCATGTTTACAAACCAGAGAAACAGGAACATCACCATTTCACTTAATTCAGCAGAATAGCACACCAGGGCAATCTTGGTAAGCCATTAAACTTTGCTAAATTATTTAGAAAATCAGCAAGAAGATGCATTTTGCAAGCAGGTAAATAGTGTTGCTGCAATGACTCTCAATAAAGTGCTGTTAAAGAATAAGAGTGAAAATACTAAACTTGGTCTCTTGAAGACTTGAAGGATGGTATTTTCATGGTGAATTTGATTAGCCAGGCAGGAGCTTATTACCCTCAGTAAAACATTCAGCCGCTTAATGTGCAATAGACTTCCTTCTGTATGCTCTGCAGCAGTTTGCTCTGCTCATTATAAACATGCAACCCCTGCAATTCAACACCCATTGGGCTGCCTGCAGTTCCCTCAGCTCACAGGGGTTAAGTACTTTCATATTTCACTCTGACAGTGGCTAGGACCAATGGGTAAACACTTAATCTACACGTAGCATCCGATTTAGGATAAAGTAAAAACATTTTTTTTTGTGGTTCTCAAGGATGCATATTCAGGGAAAACAGCAACAAAAGAATATGAAAACATTAAAGGAAGAAATGAGTGTGATGTTATGTATTTTTGTTTAAAAATCTAATTCAAAATCTAATTAAGCAATATCACAGCATGCTGAAAATCTGTTTAACAGCATGATTGCAATTGTGGTATTACTTACAGTTATACACTATACAGTTATATAAATAAAGTTATAGAAAAAATATGCACTCACTAAGCACTTTATTAGGAGTACATACACCTAATTATTCATGCTATAATCTAATTAGCCAATCATGTGGCAGAAGTGTAATGCACAAAATCATTCAGATACAGGTCAGGAGTTTCAATTAATGTTCACATCAACCATCAGAATGGGATTTTATTTTTACCTCAGTAATTTCGACCGTGGCATGAGTGTTGTTCCAGACAGGCTGGTTTGAGTATTTCTGTATCTGCTGATCTCCTTGGACTTTCATACACAACAGTCTCTAGAGATTATTCATGGAGCCAAAAACAAAAAAATCCAATGAGCGGCAGTTCTGTGAATGAAAATGCCTTGTTAATAAGAGAGGTCAACAGAGAATAGCCAAACAGGTTTGAGCTGACAGAAAGACTACGGTAACTAAGGTATCCGCTCTGTAAAATTGTAGTGAGCATCTCAGAATTCACAACACGTTGAACCTTGAGGCGGATGGGCTACAACAGCAGAAGATGTCTGGCACTTTATTAGGATCATACAGTAGTTTTCCTTATAAAGTGCTCATTGAGTGAATAATTTTTCCTGCTGAGAAAAATAAAAATATATTTTTTTAAAAAGTGCCTAAGCAGGTTGGCTTTTCTGAAAAGTCTTAATAACAGTACGAGATGGCAAAATCATAAAAAATCTTACGAATTGCCACACAAAATGTACAAGCTTATCTTCCTATTTGTTTTCCATTGGTAAATATACAGAAAATGTTCCAGATTATGCACCAGGAGCATCATTTTCCATTTGCTTTTCCAGTTCCACCCATTTAAATCTGACTGACTTCAAATAACATAGTTTTGCAAAGTTTGATGTCTACCCTCAAGTGTAACCGATTAGGTTAGCAAGAAGAGATTTTTAATGTGGGCCAGGGCTTCACAGGGCACAATGAAATCTATTTATGTCCATCTTGGTTACTTTTGAGAGGGATTGTATAGCTCATGGGTGAAAAGCTTTTGTTGTTCACAGAGCCAGTAGTTCACATTGCAGTAATCCACTCTCTTAACGCCACAATAAGCAAGGAAACTGGTGCTCATTCTTCAGTTGAAGAAAAAGAGAGCCCATACCAATTCTGTCAGTCAAAAGCAATGCAAGATTCTCTTTCTACTGTGATATTTCAAATGGGTTGGTTAAAACTCTGAATTCACTAAACAGTTGAACAAATTTTGTAGGCAGTATCTTAGCTAAAAAACCTGCATCTTCTATTCACTAACTACATGCAGTTTACCAAACAAAGACAAAAAAAGAAAAAAAGATATATTTACAGACCTTCATGTTGCTTTCATTGTATAGACAAAATATGGAATGAAACTGAATATTGACTTGAAATCATGCAGGTTACAAAAACATGAGGGTGAGTAAATGATGACAGATTTTTTTTATTTTGAGTGAACTATCTATCTATTTAATGCAATGAAATTGTCCTGCTGCAAAAATAATTAGTTAGTATAACCAAAAATGAAAACGTTGTCATCATTTACTCAAACACATACTGTTCCAAATCTGAATTACTTATTTTCTTCTATAAACACAATATGAGAAATTCTGATCAATGTTGACATACCTCTTTTTTTTCCACACAATGAATATGAATGGTGACTGAGGCTGTCAATAACATCTTTATGTTTCAAAGAAACATAAAGATGTTTCTGCAGGAAGCAGAAAACTAGTTAATCCGAACATCTGCTAGCTGCCTTGAGACGTCACACAGATCATATAAACTACAACACACCTAGATATTACATAGAGACTGTGTCTGTTCCCCAAACTTCCAAACACAAAACTCTCACTAAATCATTTAGAAAAAAATTGATTAAGGTCCAACTTGAAAAATAAATAAATAAAAGAATTGAAGATAAAAATCATATAAAAGGTAGGGCTACTAAACATTAGATCTCTTTCTACCAAAGCACTAATTTTTAATTAAATTATTACAGCTCATAGATTGGATGAGCTCTGTTTGACTGAAACCTGTCTTAAACCAGATTCATATATTAGTTTAAATGAAACTACTCCAGGTTATTGTTATAAACATGAGCCTTGTCTGAAGGGTTGAGGAGGAGGTGTTGCTACAATTTACAGGGAAGTTTTTGGTGTTACTCAGAGGACAGGATATAAGATATAAGATATAAGTATATAAGTCTTTTGAACTAATAATGCTTAATATTGATTGATTGATTGATTAGCCTTTATTGTCTCCTAACGGAGAAATTCATCTTGGGCATTCAAGATAGCAGATGCAACACAATATACATAACACATACATAATTACCTACACATAATTTACCACCTTAAAAAACTAACACACACACCCTATTTGTTGTTGTTCAATATTTTTATAGAGAGTGGTACAAATGAAAATTTAAACCTATTTAGTCTACAGTTTGGTAACCTGTACCTTCTATCTGAGGGCAGGTCTATATGACTGTCAGATATAAATACAAATGCACTGTCGTCTTTTGCCCTTGCTACAGTATCTAGACCCAGGCTTTAATCTGGTCTAGATCTGATCAGATCTAGTAGTTAATGTAGATAGAGCTTTAATTGTTGGTGACTTCAACATTCACAGATAATGAAAATGACACATTGGGATTAGCATTTATCGATATTCTCAACTCTCTTGGAGTCAGACAAAATGTGACAGTAATAACTCATCACCATAATCATACACTAGATTAAATTCTGTCATTTGGAGTTGATGTTGATTCTATAAAAAATTATACCACAGAACGATGACATCTCTACACCACACTGTCGTTCAGGTAGAACTATTCTTTCGACCACTAAAGATAGCTTCACTATTAATCTTCCAGAATTGTCTCACATACTCCGTAAGCCAAAAAGTCTAGAAGAACTTGATGTAATAAGAGAAAGCATAAAAACTGTCATCTCTAGCACTCTTTATAGTGTTGCCCCCCTTTTATAAAAGAAAATTTAAGAAAAAAGCCTTGCACCATGGTACAATGATCACACTCATGCTCTCAAGAAGTATGAACATACTTTTCCAGCTAGGAAAATGGAGCGCAATTGGAAGAATACAAAATTACAGGTATTTCGCAGTGCATGGAAGGATAGTTTCTGTAGCTACAGCCAGGTCAGCATATTTTAGCAAACACATAGAAAATAATCACAACAATCCTAGGTGTTTATTCAGTACAGTGGCTAAATTGGTTAGGAATAAAGCATCGACTGAACCAGATATTCCATCGGAGCACAATAGTAATGACTTAATGAATTTCTTTACTGATAAAATAGGAATAATCAGAAATGGGAATTATGCAATCAACTGTCACAGCACCTCAGAAAACAGGGTCTCGTAATTTTGCTAACGAGCAACATCAATCCTTTGTTGTCAAAGAATTAAGAATTAACTAATTAAGAAGCCACAGAATGATCCTTGAGAATTGGTTAATTACAATAATTCAAATACTAGAAAATATAGTGTCCTCCCAACTATGTTAATTTCTACAGAAAAATGTAATATTTGAAGAATTTCAGTCAGGATTTGGGCCCCATCACAGTAGAGAGACTGCACTTATCAGAGTTACAAATGACTTAATCTTATCATCTGATCGCAGCTGCATTTCTATTCTAGTGTTTTTAGATCTTAGTGCTGCCTTGAGAAATATTGCTAAATTACGACACATGCTCTCTGTTGCTGATGCCGAAAAAGAATTAATGCATTCATGAACTCAAGACTACATTATTGTAATGCATTACTGGGAGGATGTCCAGCAAGTTCAATAAATAAACTTCAATTGGTTCAAAATGCAGCTGCGAGAGTGCTGACTAGAACCAATAAATATGATCATATTAGCCCCATTATATCATTGTTACATTGTCTACCTATTCAATTTTGAATTCCTTTTACAATTCAGTTAACTACATACAAAGCTTTGAATGGTCTAGCTCCACAGTACTTATATAACCTTCTAACACGATATATTCTGTCACGTTCATTACGATCACAAAATTCTGGCTTGTTAATAATTCTAAGAAAATAAAAATCCACAAAAGGCGGTAGCTCCTTTTCATATTTGGCTCCTACACTATGGAATAATCTCCCTAACACTGTTCGGGATGCAGACACACTCAGTTTAAGTCTAGACTAAAGACTCATCTATTTAGCCAGACATGCACCTAATTTATCCTTTAACTAACAATTAGGCTTTAGTTAGGTCTGCCAGAACCAGAATATATATATATATATATATATATATATATATATATATATATATATATATATATATATATTTCATTTTAAGCAATATCAGATGAGCAAGGGTGCATTATGGCCCTAAATCAGCACTGCTGTGTGCTGATGGCATATAGCATGATTGTGAGTGTGATATTGCTTATATACAACAGTTCAATGGACAAGTACATTTAAAAAAAATAAAAAATTAGGAAAACAAAGTATGGTCATAAAAAAACATTGTGCATGGAACTACTTTCTTATGTGATGGATCAGAATCTACCAATGCTAGTTCAAACCAAATGATGCATCCAAGCCTTCGTTCGTAATTCAAAAATGCCACTATAGAAATAGTATCACGGCTTGGGCTGTTTCTAACAAGTTATTGGAGAAACAAGTGTGTGTGTGTGTATGTGTGTGTGAGATCAACTGTCTCTCCTAAGTAGAGATGCTGTAGTGCGATAGTAAGCTTTCTGAAGATAATACAATTTTAGGTTAAATTCATCCTATTTTCTCAGTGGAAAAATAGCCATCCAAGCGGTGGTATTCCTCCCTATTTCACATAGCTGGTGCACAAGAGTCATTCACTATAGAAACGGCAATCTCCTCTGCCATTTTTAACAGTATTTCCTCTCCAATGTGGAAACTCCGGTAAGAGGTAAGCACATTGAGTTTGTGTAATTAATCAGTCTGTTGTGTCTCTCAGCTGTGATGAGCCTTATTGCTTAAGTTGTTATTTTAAAGCTGTTTCCTAGATTTAGTAGTGTAGTAGTAATACGAGCGATGATGGTGTGCTGTTGAATGTAAACACTGTGTGCCACTGACTCACTTCACATCACCAACTGGCTGATATAACACACAAAAATTGTCTTTTGCCACCACCTGCTGGCTATAATATTTAATTTCACAAAATGAAATATAAAGTGACAGATAGCTCACATCTGCACTACTCTTTCACTTGGCAGAAACACAAGCGGAGTGATACACACAGTGAAGCGTCCGAGTGCTGTTGGTGTGAGACCATTAGTACTAATGGAACGGCTCTTATCCAGTCAGAATATATATATATATATATATATATATATATATATATATATATATATATATATATATATATATATTCTTAGAAATAGCATGCACTGACCGAATCATGCAGAATAAGACCAAGAAAATGTATTACAGTAAGAAAGTAAAATGGATTTTTTTATTTTGACTTAAATCTCTAACAGCAGCAGCAGTTACCATAAAACTTTGATCCTATTACAGCAGAAAAGATACATTAAATTGTCTATTTGAATAATAAGCTGCAGCAGCCATCACAGACTAAACCAACACTGGCATCTAGTTTCCCTAATGTGTGCATGAATCTGTTAGATGCTCTTCTCAGCAGGGTTGAGACCAGTAATTAGAAAAACACAGTCAGAAGATGCAAGAAAAGAGCAGGCCATTTGAAACGTCTCCTCAGTAGAAAGGTCTTGCCCAGAGACTGATAAATGTTAATCACCTGACATTAGCAGTAAAACATGACCATGGCAATCAACCTGGTGAATACACTAAAATGACAGCAAAGATATGGCACTGAGTGTAAATGGAAATAGGCAGAGAGAATTTCTGGATTAAATGGGGTCAACATTCACGTAAATTCCTTGCAATAGTACTAATTTGAAATGCTCTGTTAGTGTTAGTAGTTGGGTGTACTATCTTCACTCACTGAGTATGTGCTTTTGTTTAAAACAGGTAATTCACATCAGCTAATTACAAATACTTATTTGTGAGTGTGGTTCAATACCCTTTACAGAATTTTGCCGCTAGGCAATTATTGTGTTTGCTAATTGGATGCTTCAGCATGTTGGTCTTCAAAAATGCCTCTTTCTTCCCAAACCAACTAACATCCCTCCTCAGTGATCTGACAGTAATTGTTGACTTAAGCAGAAGGGGAGTCATCAGCTTCTCATGCTGTCAATATATCTATTCAGCATGGCGTAAGTGATTACAAGGTTAAAGCCATGTTTAGCAGAACCACACAGTGAGCCACATTAAAAAGCCAACCTGAAGGTAGAAAACTGTTTGCACCATTCCACATCAGTTACTACAAAAACAGAATGAGACTATGAGAACTAATTTGGATTTTATTGACTGGCTTGCATTTTCATCAGAGGATATTTTTGGGATAGTAATTTAGGGGGTCAAATTCATGCTAGAGATTACAAATTTTTCCAGATTTAGCTCAAACAATCAGGGTCGTAACCACTATAGACATTGAGGTGGGCATGTCCCTGCCAATATTCAAAAGTGATCAAAATGGGGTTTTCAATTACATGATCATGATTCTCTGATACATTTGCCAATTTTATGCATTTGTATGATTTACACATTTGTATGTATTATACTTATGCAATAAGGTACGAGAGGCTGTGTTATATTGTAAATAGCCCTTCAGCCATTCATAATTAACAATATGGCACTGCCTACAGTGCATTTTTGGTTTTATAAAATGGTTCCCACATAATACAAATATTAAGGACACAAATGTTTATTAATTTTTTTTTTTTTTTTAAGTCAAATCAATAAATACCATCCTTCCGCTAGAAAATGTTGTCACTGACAGTAAACAGTAGGCAGAACCAACCAGCTTACAGGGAATGTTCTCAGAACTTTGGATAAAATGTTCTAAACAACCTCTCAAAGTTATGAACAAACTTTCTTCCAGTTACATTAATAGAATGTTCTTTCAACATTTTCTGTAATACATGTTTTACAGAACATTCCTATAACCAAGAAAAAAAAACATTGTTATTACATTAAACAATTTATGTTTTATATATATATATATATATATATATATATATATATATATATATATATATATATATATATATATTCCCAGAACTTAAAATAAGATTTTACAACCTAATATAATAGTAAGGAAAACATTCTTAGAACATCAAATTGTTTCTGTGCTGCACAGTGATACAATTATAAGCTCGATGAAGAGGTCATAGCTGTGCTTAATCAAGAATAAAGCACGTCTATTGACCAATCAACATCCAGAAGTAGATCTATCATTTTATAAATACTTTGAAACACTCATAGACATTTATCACTTTTAATACCTCCCAAATGGAAGAAAAAAATATATATCTGTGAATTCTTTCTTCAAAATGTAAGAGCTTGCTCCACCTTAGAAATTACGTTACTTTGTCGCAAAGCCCTCTGGTTTGTAAACTCCTCCCGCCATCCACACATTGAGAACTTTACACGACGACCCAATCAATTACCAGTGGATAAACTCAAACCTGCTCTTGTGTGTAACGAACCAAAGTGATGAACATATGCGACTGCATTAACCAAGAGCACACGAAAGTAGGTATTACAATAAAACAGCGTTCATCTGACTATTGTGACAGCTTTAAACTTACCCTTTTTTATTTTTGGAGGAAATATCTTAATTTAGTCAGAAATCCGAGCAATTCTATGAGCAAGTCAGATAAATAGGTGAATGCTGAGTGCAGTATATCCACGTTAAACATACCGCATCTTTGTTTGCTGTTGTTGAGCTAAATGTTTTATTTACATGTGGTCCACAAGGGCAAAATCCATGGGAAATGTGTTTCACCACTAGAGAGCACTGTCGACTCTTCGTCCATGCGCTTAGTGATGTAAAGGTAGGAATAAACGTAGCCACTAAATATCAACATTACAACCTTGAATTATCAATTATCAATGTTATTATAATAGAACCCCAATGAACCCTTTTCATAGTATTGAATGGGCGGCAACAGCAAATATTAGACTATTTTTCCGTTCCAATTGCCTCCAGCAGCAAAATAAACAATGTGAAACAATCTACTATTACCTTTCCAGGACTTTCCAAAAGAGCGATAAAATAGAGAGCGATTGATTACAAAGGTAAAAGAGAGAGCGAGAGAGAAAGAGAGATGCCAAAAAATAGCCTACTTTTTAAACCCCTTGGCAGCAGTGTCGACAAGTTTTTTTTTAATGACAACGTAATATAACACAAAGCACAATGTTATACATGTAGCCTACTTTAAATAATTAAAAATGAACCTAAAAAGAGTTGGTTAGATTTACGCTGCTAAATAAGGCGGAAAAGAGTCATCACAGTCTATGAAAAAGTTCCATAAAACACTTCATTTGGATAGGAGAAACAAAACTTTATATTTTAGGACAAAGGCTTGGTTGCCACAAGTCGTTTAAATTTAACTGGTAGTATTTTCCACTACACTCACAAAAAACAAAGTAGATATGTTTTTGTATTATATTGGCGGTGGGTGACAGGTAGTAAGGACGGATGAGTCTTAAAAAATATTTTAAAATGATATCAATTTAAAAGCTGTTTTGATCGATTTAACTTCAAGTGTGAATAATACAGTATAGGCTAATGCGAAAATGTGTATTTCATTTATTCTTTCTTACGTGATAGCCCAGGCGAGTTTGAATTCCAGAGGAGGCTGACAGCTCAAGACTCTGCTTAGTAAACTGATCAATAATAATAATTTAAAAAGTTTAGTTTCAAACGACTCAACGTCAGTTCCACCTAAAAAGTGGCTGAATAAGGTGAAACAATGTTTGCCTCCTTTCACATTAATAAACAATAATTATCTGAGGTGACCTTTCAAGCCAAGCTTTCAGTATCACTTCAGTAGGCCTATCATCGTCAAGCCTGGTTGTGTTTAACGCGACAGATGAAGAAAAGTTAAATTATCAAAGCCAAATATCAACAAAAGCCAAATATCAATAAAACCCAAATAATGAAAGGATCAGAAGTGAAAGACTGAATTACATACTGTATATTTGCACTCAAAGAAGAATATAGGTTGCTCTTCACATATGGTGAGTTGATCTGTTAGCTGGAATGGCGCCCTCCATTCTTTTATTAATTGATCAGTCGATGCACTGCGTGATTATCACGAAGAGCTCATCTGTGTAGGAGCATAAGTCCGGTTGTAGTTTTTGATGCTATTTAGTGTTTTGGAAGAAAATAAAATGTCCTTTGAACTGTGTAATAAAAAGAGGCGCTCCAACATAGGGCAACTCCGCTTATCTGCATCAGACTAGTAGATCGAATTCATTTTGTATATGTTGGAGTTGGTGTGTTTCAGGCGCAGTTTGTTCATTCCGCGACATGCAGCCTCCGTCCGTAACCATAACATCGGCCAATAACCAGCCTGGCACAAGCGCAAGAGATCAGTCATATTAGTCGCGTTACAGTAGTTTATGGTAAACTGAACGTGTGCCCCCCTTAGAAATTTCAAATGCTCCCCTAAGTAAATCATCCTGGCGCCGACACTAAACAGGTTGCACGAGAGCATATATGGTTATTTTGCATGTACATGCACTTGTTTGGAAAGGCATCTACATTAGTACACATTTGAAGGCGTGAGATACTGATATCTGAGAGTTTCTGAGTAGATTGACCACTGAAGTAAATTAGCAATCCTGTACCGCCTCCCAGTTCAGCAGCACCTCACAGAAATAGAGAGAGAGAGCGAGAGAGAGAGCATCATGACTCACTGTGCCTGTCGCTGCGGAACCCAAAGAGCAGACGAAAGCATGTGGAATGTTCACTGTGGAATTCATGGATAAGAGAAAGGACCATTTACACAGAACAAATTATTTTTATGCGCCAAATGAATTTTTTCCGCATACCGGTGACGTTTATGGCTTGTTCTTAAGCATCAAAACTGTGACTGGAGATAAACAGGTTGGACTCACTGGAATACAGTATAATTTCTTAAAGTGTGCTGAATAGGCTACCTGTGGAAGCCAGAGGTAGCTAGCTAAACGTAGCTTTTTTTCGTCATCTTTTTTGAGCGAGGACTAATTTCTCTTAGGCTAATGATCCTAATTGTTTCTTAATCCTCGATGTTCTCTCTATAAATGTCACTTTTGACACGAGAGCACGTTATCGCACCTCCTGGAATAACAGTGGATATTAAATCATGAAGCGTTCGATTTGGACTGTGTGTTTGTTCATTATCGAAGAGCGATTTTCAACTTTTCTCTAAGAGCCGTTTATAGCCTAACGGAACACTGGTGTATCGAGATGCGTTTTTAAAAGTTGACGTTCCTTACAACCTGAACCGGCGTCTTAAAAAGGCGACGCTCCTGCACGAGACGCAAACGGTCAAAGGCAACTGTCTGTTTACACTGGAAAAAAAGAAAAGAAAAATAGCGCGAATCGTTCGATTTGAACGGCCACTAAGATTCCTCACACGGAATTTTTTTTTTCCAGACGGATCACACACATCAACACCCACCAGACAAATTCCAATACAGACACTTGTGGCTTTGCACTTTGTTATTCCACTATCAATCAACCTTTAAAGGTACTGCTATAACCTATGTAATACGCAACTAATATTGTATATGTCCGACTGTTATTTTACGTTTTTAAAGGGGTTTGGCGTTCTTTTCGTTCAGTTCGAACCTCACCCTCTTCAGATACTTAAGACATTTAAACCCCATGAAACAGATCTTGGCTGTCACGATGGTAACATTTAGTTATTGCAACACACTGTTGGTGCCAGGAGAGACCAGTTTGGCGATGTTCTGAGAGGGAAACACTTAAAAGTGAACCGATACTGTGATTTTTGTTTTTGAAGAGATGAAAACTTCGCATATTATCTCGTAGATCATAAAGGGAGCTTTGTCAGTGGGAGCTGTTGTCATCGGGAACCACTTCCCATTCTGTTCCCTTCTTCATCCCCGACCAACTTCAGAGGAGGAGAAGATGATGCGTCTCATATTCTTCATGCTTTGCAGAGGTGAGTGTGTCAAAGTGCATCTGTAACATATTGTATGAAGAACTGCACCTTTTTGCATTCTTAGTTAGGTGCCAGTTCACCTGTGTCATGCCAATGGTTATTGTTTAATCACAACATGTTTATCGCAAGGTTCCCAAGGTCATGGAAAACCTGGAAATATCTGGGGAATTTTTAATCTTTAAAAGTAATGGAAATTTCGAGTTATGCTCTGTACTTAAATTTACTCACTGAGCACTTTAATAGGAACACCTGAACACTTACTCAGATAACCACTCTGTACAATTGTAGTTGGCAGAATAGCATCTCAGAATGTACAGTACCTTCAACCTTGAGATGGATGGTCTACAACAGCAGAAGACCAAGTCGGACACTTTATTAGGACCATAGTGTTCCTAATAAAGTGCTCAATGAGTGTGTCATCACATAAAAAATGTCTTGGTTGTGTAGAGTAGAACTTGATCACAAGCTATTGTTATGCCCTATTTGTGAGCAAATACTTCTTTTAAGTTGATTCTTTTCAGTTCTTTGGTAGAAATAGTTAACAAATCGGTCCAAACAATTAATTAGTGAATTAGTCTGAATCCAAATTTCTTTTAATAATCGATTTTCAGAAAAGTCATGGCAATTCACTGGTCAAAAAGGTGGAGGAACCCTGTTATGGGATAAAATGCCCCAACTTAATTCTTCATCATATGGCTAAATTAAGGAGACAGGGTGCTACCTGGTCACTGTGATTACAGATTGTATTTGGCAGATTGAGTTTGAATGCCCATTGTTAAATTGCTAAGTAAAAAAATCACCATAAGGATTTTAAAGTGTGAGAGTGATGATCTATGTAAAAGTGCATGGATCTATTAATATCTAATGATAGTGCTTAAAAATGAAGAACATGCTGCATTAGGGCTGCACAATTAATCTAATAAATAATTGAGATTACAATTACAGCTACCACAATTAACTATTCATGACAAGTGTAAGTTATAGCAGTCCATGTATGTATACTTGTGTTGTGTTGATCATTTTAACCAATCAAAGATGTGTCCATTGCACGCTTCTGTGTGTGATTTATTCAAAATTTGAATAAAAGCTTTTTTTATGCTTGTGAGAGGGCCAATGCAAAGTTGACTCTTTAGGTAACTAGTCTTGATTTACTGATGTATAAAACCTCAATGATGTAATTCAGCAACACAGTTCTTTTGTTTTGGATGTGTAGCCAACATAAAAAATACAGCATGCAGTTGATCCACCCCAAATAATTATTTTAATGTAAATTCTATTAATTGATGAATCACAATTACAATATCAAGGGAAATAAACGTCAATTCTGATTTTTGCCTATATCGTGCAGCACTATGCTGCATAGAAACACACTTTACACACTGTCAAAGATAGAGTGATCTCTGTTCTTGTACCTATCCTTTTGTTTAAAATCTGACTTCACTGTCAAATGGGCTTTTATAGATTTACTCAAGCAGTGTAGGGTCACTTAAGTGTAAGTATTTTAGTAAGTTCTGTCACAGAGACATGTTTGCCAACATACCAACGATTCTGTCTGGAAACTATTCTCCAAAGGCTGTTTTTAGCATTTACTGCTGTAGAAAAGAGGATTTGGGACAAAATGGCAGGAGAATGTCACATGTAATCTCTCATAAAATTGTTTATTTCATTCTGAAGAGAAAACATTAATTCCTTGAACATCATCATTGTCCTACTCCAAAAATAAGAGGGAGAATCATTTTTCTCTGGGCATGAATAACACACTCTATTAAGTTTGCATTTTCTGTGCCTTACACACTGAGCGGTCTGGTTTGATTTGCCACGCCAAACTGGCTTAAGATCAACACTGCATTAACTATGCTTACATCACTCAAATGAGCAGCAGAATGCTTTAGATTAGATGATAATTTTAAAGGGACCTTATTTAGGATACAGAATTGAACAGATTTTTACATCTGAGAGAAGTACAGAATATAAAACAACTAGACATGATGCAGAACAAGAGGGTGCACATCATTAATTTAGCAAAACATCACTTTGTGCTATCATGAGAAACTTTATGGGGATCACAATATGGAAATTATTGATATAAACATGGAAACCCAAGAAAGGTGATGTACATTACAGTGATTGCTCCTCTTTAGATCAGTGCACAGTCAGTGCACAGTCATTAGACAGTGCATTCTCTCCATTGGTGTGATTATGCAATGATTCATATGACAGAGGGTAAAAAAGAGAAAAACGAAATGCATGGCCTATATATATATATATAAAAAAATATTTGCATTAAGCGACTAGGAACCACGCAGAGGCATATGTTTGTGGAGCCAGTGGAAAAGCAGTGAGACGATGAAACAATAGTGGGTCCCTTGTGAGCCCATGCTGAAGTGCCAGCATCATTACAACATGCACTTACACAAACAACAAGACTATTAAGAGTGATTACAAGAGCTGTCTTTCTCTGTCTCACTGATCATTGGTTATGGAAAGAGCGAGAGAGGAGCTGTACTCGCCGCCTTCGTAATTGAGGGTAGCTGCCAGCAACCGTTTGCCACTTCCTCAACATCAATAAAAATAAAAGCAGGGACGGTTTTTCGTTGAACGTAGTCAAAATAAATAAGTGTAGCTCAAGTAGGATGATTTATGCCTCGAAAATGATTAGCTGAAGCATTGTAATCATTGTCACGACCGTCTTTTTGGTGATGTTGAAGTATTGTAGCAGAAATATCTTGACAAACAGCTCTTCCCTTGTACATGTGTATTGTGAGCAAAACAAGACTTTGGCTGTGTTCCAAAACCTAGTGAGCTGGCAATATAGGCAGCATTTTAAGAAATTATAATGTAGGTGTGCTCCTGATATGAAGGCTGCTCCAAAAGGTGATAACATGATCACACAGGAAATCGACATTTTGCTTCTGAAAGTTGATGTACCCTAAAATGACCACATTCTACAGAATATCTGACAGGCCAAATCTCCCAGCACAATTTGCCCCCGACTAGCGTTACTGATAACACATTGTGTGAGCTGCCTAAGAGACACTGGTTCTGTTTCCATGGAAACCAGGAAGTTTTCATGTTCACATAAACTATGGTGAGCGCAATTTTTACTCCTATGATGGGTTTAGGGTTGGGGTTGGGTTAGGGTGTAGAGTTAATAAAATATGCATTCCTTTTGACTGTATTACATAATTTACAACTAAAAACACAAATACATTTTGGCGCCACTTTGTGGACATTTCACATGGAACTGGAGCTCACATGTGCCCATGCATTTAACAACACTTCCAGCCCTTCATAACCTTCGGCAACCTACTGTTGCTGAATTCCCATTGCAATCAATATGAAGATACCTTGCAGCTTTGCATGTGTTCTTCACAAAAAAGGCAATCTTATATGGTATTACAACAAGCTGAGTGAAAAATAGAGCCCACCAGCGACAACCATTTCCATGACACAATTGAGTTGGCCTCCCAGCACTTTTTTAAACTACTTATATATTTGCATATATCTGAATATTTTGTAATATATTTTAAATATATTGCATCCATGCTTGTAATACACAGCTTCGATATGTTTTACATAGTTTTTAATTAAGTTACGTCATTCTGTGCTCCGTATGATTGTAGTTCTTTCCCTCATGAAAGAAAAGTAGGGCTGAACTATTAATTGAAATAAAAAAAAATTACTCGTGTGATTATCTAACTGAGCTTATTATGATATAATGTTTTTATATTAAAGTTCAAATCATAATATTTTTCTAAATAATGACAATATATTTTTTTTGCCAAATAACATTCAGCCTTAACATTAAAGGAGACCTAAGATGTAATATAAGTCTCGGGTGTCCCCAGAATGTGTCTGTGATGTTTCAGCTCAAAATACCCCAAGGATCATTTACTATACCATGTTATAAATGCCTCTTTTTGGGTGGAATCAAAAACACGCTGATCTTGCGTGTGTCTCTTTAAATGCAAATGAGCTGCTGCTCCCCTCCCCCTTTCTGGAAGAGGGCTGTGCCTTTACAGCTCCTGCTTTGGATACTACAGCAACAACAAATCAGAACTAATATGACTGACAGCGTAAATACCGTTCAGCCATATATTTGTATATCTGATCTCCGTGAATACAATCAGAGACAATGGTAACTTTAGCTGCAATAGCAGCTAACAAGCACATTCGGAAAGGCGATTTGAAAATATTCACAAAATATAAAGTGTGATATTTACATCTTCAGGATATTTACATTTACATTACATTTATGCATTTGGCAGATGCTTTTATCCAAAGCGACTTACAGTGCACTTATTACAGGGACAATCCCCCCGGAGCAACGTGGAGTTGAGTGCCTTGCTCAAGGACACAATGGTGGTGGCTGTGGGGATCGAACCATCGACCTTCTGATTAACAGTTATGTACTTTAGCCCACTACACCACCACCACTCCAGGATATAAAGCTGGAACATGAACAGTTGGTACTGATCCATGCTTGAGAATCAAATTTTTTGAAAATCCTGATATATAATCACATTCAATCACAAAGCAGTCCGGTGTAAAATGATTTGCACAAACACACACATTTTTGTATGTTTTGGGGCACATTTCCATCAATAACAAAACTTGTCCACTGTGTCTTCAGTGGCTCTGAGTTTATGAGGACTCTTATGTTCACTTTTACAGTCAACAGCAGAACACTTGTGATGCTTACAAAGCTGAGACATTATTCTTCTCACTGTATCTGCTGCAGCGCGGAAAAAAATGGTGGACTGTGTGTTGATCACTCATGAGAGGAGGGTGGAGTCCATCACTCCACCCAACTGGCAATCTGTCATACCGGGCATTTTCCTGGTGGGCCAATGCACGTTGGGGCTGATCATGGGTGGACTGGTCAGTGAGAGAATCGAGCAGTCTGGTGGTGCATCCACGAAACTTGCCAAATGGGCCCCGATAAGCCAAAATGAGCCGTCGCGTTATTTAGAACGGACCACAAAACGGCTCCGCGATATGCAGAAAAGGACATTCCAGGGCTGATTTCTCTTCTCAGTCCAGCCTTGGCGAGGCCTGCTGTAACGTGATGTCACTATAGAGCAGAAATGAAAACCCTTCATTTTGACACACTGTTTTTGATTAAAAGAAATATAAGATAGAGGAGTGGATGGACTTTTAGCATTGTAGGGTGGTAGTGTACACACTCTGCCAACTCACATATATGTACAAACACCAGGTAAAAGTTAATTTTGCATAATAGGTCCCCTTTAAGTACACAGCATTGTACCTTTGTCTTTTTGTCCAAATTTCAAATACTTTTTTGCTTCAAATCAAAGTTTTGAATCTTGTGATTCACCTCGGAACTGGTTGGTTCTTGGCTTAAGACTCCTTTATGAAGAATGTTATGAAATCCTTATGTAAAAAATCAATGAAGAAAATACTTCTGAAATCTTAAAAAGTTGGTGGGTACTGTTGCATTGTACAGAACGAAGTGTTGAATTTCAGTTTCAGTCAATGTAGGCAGTAGATAGCAAGGCAAATCACTCGATTTTGGACTCACAGTGACACTACGTTTTAACGAAGTTTGGAGCCATTGTAATCTCCACATAGTGATGTGATTCTGGTTTACTTTCTGTTTAGGATTTCCCATGGCACTAAAAAAGACATTGCCTTTCTTATCTCTGGAGATACTACAAGAACAGCGTGTGTTCTACAGAACACAATTCAGAGTTTGCATAATATTACATCAGAGATTAGCTGTGGTTCTAGCTTCCAATTTGAGCTAGAGTTTCAATAAAATGAAAATTTGTTGCCACCTCGCACAAAATATCTAGTTTCTCCCCTTGCAAACTCTCATGTGAACCAAAAGTTGACGGCTTGCTTCTGGCTGTGAAAAAATTCAAATATTATCATGAAAGCCTAAGCAAACTCCCACCCAGTGGGACTACTGCTCAGGTCTCCCGAGGATAAGGGCTGAGAGTGCTGGGCTCATCCACTGAGCACACGTCACTACTACAAGACAACATCAGAGCCAGAGAGATTGGTCAAACAACTCACCACCAATCTCTCTCTCTCCAAACCCTGCCAGGAGGAGAAAGGCAGAGGGATCAGATCACACCTCCTTCTCCCCCTGACAGCTCTATTCTCTTCCTCTCTTCTCACATGATTCTCACTTCATTTTCTAAGTCTCTGGTAGAATTCACTTTTAGGGTCCTGGTTATCATCGTGCTGTTAATGGGATGACACACAGCTATTTTTGCACCCCAAAAAAGAACATTCTGTCATCATTTACTCCTTTAAATAATTATTTCATCATTGAATTTCTTCCTTGGACCACAAAACTACATGTTAAGCAGAATGCCTCAGTCATCATTCACTTTTATTGTATGGAAAAGTATTCAATAAAACTTAATGGTGACTGAGGCTAACATTCTGCCTAACATCTCATAATTTTGTTTTGTGCGGAAACAAATTTGGATTTGGAACAAAACGAGGGTGAGTAAATGACATAAATTTCATGTTTGGGTGAACTATCCCCTTAAATCTGTATTGGCTAAATTGGTCATGGATATTTTATTTTGTGTCCTTTTTAAGTTTGTGACTAGTATGGTCAGACATGGTACTACTTAGTCTGCAAAGTTGAGAACTATCGATTTTAGCTGCTGGTTGAGAGCAGAAATAATATATGATTACTATATTAAAACTGTAAGAGGAGTAGAGTGAGAAGTCAACATCCTTTTGAAATGAATCATAGCTTGAAGTGTTTTATTAGATGGCAAGAAAGCATGTGTAGTTTTCTTTTAGGAATTAAGCAAAGATCTTTTTAAAGGCTGTTTGCACCTTCAGTATTAAAATTCTCCCCAATCAGATGACACACACAAATGTTGGTGCAGCTATCCTAATGAGGACTCTCCATAGAGGTAACAATTTTTACACTGTATGAACTATAGTTCCTCTGAACTTGAGAAAAGGCCAATGAGAAATTGGCAGACAGAATTTGCATGTCCCGCCCCGGACAAACGGGTATAAAGGGAAGCGGGCGTGCGTCTGTCAGTCAGATTTTTTCTTCGGAGCCGAGCGGTTGTGCAGCAGCAAGCTGAAGTTCACTACTGTTCCACTCACCTCTGTTGGCAAAGCACTGCTGTTGGATCTACGGCACATTACCAGCGGCTTTCTCCCTCTCTGCATGCCCTCTCTCACAGCGCTTCTGTCTAAAAGAGTGTTTTCTCCTAAAAGAGTTTAATTTTCAATCACAAAAGAGCAATACACAGCAGGCGTTGAATGTCCTTTTCAGGGCGTGTCTTTTTAAAGATGCATTTTCACCTCTGTGTAGTTCCTGGATGCGGTCGATATGTCTCCAAGAATGACGGTCATTGCCCGGGCTGCCGTGAGCGTGGGCTTGGACTGGAACCCTTTGTCCTCCCCACAGCATTCACAGGTAACTTTCTTCCTGGAGGTGCATGACGAGTTGACGAGGTGGTAGATGGCACCTTTTACAGCCCGGAACCGGCCTCCTCACTCGTCCGCTCTCACTACTCTTGACGGTGGGGTGGCCAACGGGTACATGGAGGTCCCCCAGGTGGACAGAGCGGTTGCGATCCACCTGTGCCCTGAGAACGCCGCCACCTGGCGGGATCGCCTGGTGCTCCCCTCCATGGCCTGTAGGATGATGTTGTCGCTGACTTCGAAAGCCTATAGTGCCACCGGGCAGGCAGCTTCCTCCTTGGATGCCATTGCTCTCCTGCAGGTCCACCAAGCCAAGGTATTTAAAGAACTACACCTGGGTATTCCTGACCCCTATGTGCTGCAGGAACTGTACTCTGCCACCGAGTTTGCTCTCAGAGCCACGAAGGTCACAGTGCGGGCATTCGGGCGGGCGATCGCCACCCTTGTGGTCCAGGAACGCCACCTCTGGCTGAACATGGTCGAGATGCGCAACGTTGACAAGACCTGCTTTCTCAGCACCCCCGCCTTCCCGCCGAGGGCGTCCCCCTGCGTCCAAACAACAGGCACCTCCGCCTCAACCCGGGCCCAGCTCTCAGCCCCATTCTCGGCTCCTCAGTGCAAAACCCTGACTGACAGACGCACGCCCGCCCGCTTCCCTTTATACCCGTATGTCCGGGGGTGGGACATGCAAATTCTGTTTTCCAATTTCTCATTGGCCTTTTCTCAAGTTCAGAAGTACACGATGCTCTCAAGAAAGACCACTTGTCTCATTCCCTCCATCAGGGAATGGAGGTTACAACAGTAACCATGACGAATCTATCCCCTAACCTTACCTCTAAATTTAACCCTCACAAAAACTTCCTGCATTTTTACATTTTCAAAAAACATAATTTAGTATGTTTAAGCGATTTCAATTCTGGGGACACTAGAAATGTCCTCATAAACCATATTTATATCATAATACCCTTGTAATTACCAGTTTATAACCTAAAATAAAAATCCTCACAAGCCACTTAAACCTCATAACCTTATAACCCTTCCCACACACACACACACAAAACAATCAGCTTTTAAAGTTCTGTGGCAATTAGAAGTCTGACATCAGATGTAAAAAAAAATATTGAATATGACTAATGAAGGAGATAGTAGAGAAATAGTAGAAGCAACAGAATTCTGAAAATGTCAAACCACCTCAGATTGTCTCAGGGTTCTAAAGCCAGCCATCTTCCAATTTTCAGCAACACTGCCTTGGGGAAATTAATTGTGCCAAAAGCTTCTTCGTTTTCAGCTGTAGAATTGGAATTTATAAAAAAAAAAGTCATACAGATTCATACACTATTTTCACTCAAAAAATGGATGATCCTCTTCAAACTGCGTTCAGGAGAAAGCTGTTTAGACCCTTTTAGAGATATTAGTTGCAGTTGAAGGTAATCATTTAGCAGTCCATTTCATTTGGTAATAGCATCAGGAGTTTTTTCAAAGCATATTGTACACATTTTGTCCAATATGGACAAAATATATTGTGACACAAGCGTTCCTTCGGTCCTGTGCTAACCAACTGGCTCCCATCTACACACAGATCTTCAATAGATCACTGGAGCAGTGTGAAGTCCCTTGCAGCTTCAAATGCTCAATTATTATCCCTGTCCCTAAGAAAACAAAAATCACAGGACTTAATGACTACAGACTTGTCGGCCATGTCTGTGGTCATGAAGTCATTTGAGAGTCTAGTGCTGGCCCACCTGAAAGACATAACTGGACCCTTTCTAGATCCCCTTCAATTTGCTTATCGAGCAAACAGGTCTGTGGATGATGCAGCCAACATGGGATTGAATCATGTCCTGCAACATCTGGACAGACCGGGGACATACGCAAGGATCCTTTTTTTTGGACTTCAGCTCGACTTTCAACATCATCGTCCCGGCTATTCTCCGGAATAAGTTAACCAACTCCTTGTTCCCAAACTCCCTTGTTTCTGACGGACAGGCAGCAGCTTGAAAATTCACTTCCAGCACCGGTACCATCAGTACCCCAGGGATGTGTGCTCTCCCCACTACTCTTCTCCCTCTACACCAATGACTGCACCACCAAGGATCCCTCTTTCAAGCTCCTGAAGTTTGCAGATGACACCACTGTCATCGGCCTCATCCGATCTGCATACAGAAAGGAGGTTGAACGGCTGTCTTACTGGTGCAATCATAACAACCTGGAGTTGAACACGCTCAAAACGGTGGAGATGATTGTGGACTTTAGGAGGAACACCCCAACATTGTCCCCCCTCACCATTCTAAACAGCACTGTGGCAGCAGTGGAGTCATTCAGGTTCCTGGGCACTACCATCTCACAGGACCTGAAGTGGGAGACACACATTGACTCCATTGTGAAAAAGGCCCAGCAGAGGTTGTACTTCCTTTGCCAGCTGAGGAAGTTCAACCTGCCACAGGTGCTGCTGAAACAGTTCTACTCAGGAGTCATTGAGTCAATAACTGCCTGGTTTGGTACAGCTACGAAATCGGACATCAGAAGACTACAGAGGAGAGTTCGGACTGCTTAGAGGATTATTGGTTGCCCCCCCCCTCAAGAACTATACACTTCCAGAGTGAGGAAAAAGGCTGTAAAAATCACTCTGGATCCCATTCACCCAGCCTTACCTTTTTGAACTGTTGCCTTCTAGCCGACCCTTCAGAGCTCTGAGCACCAGAAGCGTCAGGCACAGGAACAGTTTTTTCCCTCAGGCGATCCATCTCATGAACAGTTAAAATTGCCCCATTGAGAAATAATTATGTGCAATACACAGTTAAGTCTATTTATATTATCCAACATATCCTCTTCTGCCATTACATACATTAGACTGTACATAATATACTGTATTTTTGTTCTTTATATAATGGATTTGTATTAGATTTGCACTACGTGTGTATATGTGGGTATGTATGTAGGTGTGTGTCTGAGTTTATATGGGTCAATGACATGACATGTATTTTCTGTGTCCAAATTCATTATTTTCCTAAAAAGAATTTGAATAAATACTTGTCATATATCAAATGGATCTACAATATCTCCTTTATAAGAAACCCTTTTCATTTTATTGAAATTCAATAGATTTTTTGAGTTTTGGTGTTTGAAAGACCAAAAATGTCAGGTGGTGCGACCGTCCGAACGTACAAGCAGAGAACAAAACTGAGATATAAATGTTCATTTTCTCAATAAAATTCTTAATCAAATATTTTGGCATGATTTTATGTTAAATTCCTTATAAATGAGGGGAAATAGTGTATCGGACCTATTTCAAAACTATTCTATTACTTAAAAAACTTTTGTCCGAAAAATTGACTTCTACTAATGTCAGGGAGGGCGACCGACATAAAAATGCAATTTTATGCAACGTTCCATTAAGAAACATTTGACATCACACAGAAGACTCCAGAGGACCCCTTTGATGCAGTAACAAGATTAGTCACCCACCCATAAATATTAGATAATTTGACATTTTTGAGTAATGATAAGGTTGATTCAACTTATCATGTCAGGTGGTATGACCCCTGGAAAACTTTGAAAATGTGTTGTTATTATAAAAATGTGTATTTGATTTAAAAAAAAATATGTATAACCTTGAGCACATGGTCAAACATTTGTATAGGCATCCAAGTTAATGCCTGTTAGATTCTAATTGAGTTTGAAATGTCAGGTGGTGCGACCTATATGTCAGGTGTCGCGACCAGTTACAGTTAAACCAACTAAAAAAAGTCATGTTAATTCATGTTTTTGAATATATTAAATACATTTTAATAAATATATAAAGCTTTTAAGTTGTTTAAAGGTGCAATCTACATATGTGTCAGAGATCAGTCAAGTTCATTGCAGTCCACCACTCAAAGATCACTCTCCCCAGAATTCTAAATCACAAACACCTGGTCATCACTTATCACCTCATCAGCCAACTCATAAAAACACTCACCTTGTATCCAGTCTTTGTCAAGCCTCCAACAGGAACAGACCATTTCTCCCTGAGTCCTGATATCTCCGTCGATCCTGAAAACCTGAGTATTCCGTTTTCTTACCTGATTCATACTAACCCTATGCACTGTTGTTCTGCCATCTCCAGATCACTTATCCGATTCCTGAACCCTTGTCTGAGATCTGATCAAACCGGCCCGATTGCTCCTAGAAAAGAGGAGTTAACGAACTGATACAGAGTGAATGTTCTACGATCCAAGTCATTTGGATTTCCAGTTGTTCTCCGTGCAACGAACTATCTTCACTAAACCAACACCTGAAAAGTCACCTGATACTTACCTTTCACCTTCTATACTTAAATAAAACTATATTTGAATCACTTACCTCCGATCTCCTGGTCTCTACCCTGACAGAAGGCTTGGCCGAAAAAAGGGGAAGAAGAACAGCGCGATGGAATCTGTTTGTAATATTGATAACCCTGCACAACCGACAGCCGCCGCTGTTAATCCCAGTCAGCCAGCTTCCAGCACTTCCGTAAACCCCTCTCCTTCTCTGGTTTGCTTCGCCAATCCAACTTCCCGTCCAGCGCCATTCTCCGGCCAGGCGGAGGATTGCAACGGTTTCCTGTTACAGTGTTCGCTCGCTCTAGAACAACAAATCCAGTTATACCCCACTGAAAAGTCGAGGGTTGCTTTTATTATTCAACAGTTATCAGGAGCTGCATTAAGATGGGCTGAAACTTTGTGGCTGCAGGAATCTACCGTTACTTCCTCTGTACAAGAATTTATAAACCATTTCAAAGAAGTTTTCGGGTGTCCAGTAGATGATTCATCCATCAGTGACAAGCTATTGCAATTACACCAAGGCAAGAAGTCAGTTGCTGAATATTCACTGGAATTCCACACTCTAGCCGCCGCCAGTGGGTGGAACGAAAAAGCGCTCATTTCCATCTACCGATGTGGTTTGAATCCTGCACTCCGCCTTCAACTTGCGATTTATGATGATAGCCTGGGGGTCGAGAAATTCATACAGCAAGCTCTCCGTGTGCACCAAAGATCTCAAGGCTGCTATCGCGAAGCCCAGCAACCCACCTTTTCACCACCTCAGTACCCGATAAACGACCCTCCGAAGTCACTGTCGAGAAGATGCAGGTGGATAACTATCGACTGTCCCAAGCTGAACGTTCTCGCCGTCGAGAGTTAAAACTGTGTCTATATTGTGGAATGGGAGGACATTTTCTTCGTTCATGCCCTACACGACCTCCTAGAATGCTTGTGATTTCTGTCTGCACGTCCGCCTCTGTATCAGCTCCGTTAACGATATCTGTGATTCTGAAATCTACAAGTTTCCATGTCTCTGCTACAGCCATTGTGGATTCCGGGTCAGCAGGAGACTTCATCTCCGGGCAGCTCTGTTAGAAACTCCAACTTCAACAATCCGCCACCTCCAAGCCATACGCCATCCATGCAGTGATGGTTGAAACCATTAATCAGGGGTATGTCACGTCTCGAATTAAACCTATTCTACTCTGTATTGAAGACACCCACCATGAACTGTTTGAACCTTTTGTACTTGAGAATAGCCAGACTGATATTATCCTTGGCCGTCCATGGCTTATACGACATCAACCTAACATTGACTGGAAAATCGGGTAAGATTTTGAAATGGGGTTGCCTGTGCTCGTCCATGAGTTTTGAACACCCCGTATCGCCCATCGCCAACTTGCCCGACACCATCCCGATGAATTCAACCTCCATTGAAAGCCCCATAGACAACTTGTTGGTATCCATTCCTTCATGCTACTCTCAATATTCAGATGTATTCAACCCCGTCAAGGCTGCCAAGTTACCACCCCATCGAGCATGGGATTGTGCCATCGATCTGATTCCCGGAGAATCCATCCCCAAGGGGCGAATCTACTCTCTGGCTATTCCTGAGCAAGAAGCCATGAAACAGTATATTGAAGAAGCATTAAAACAAGGCTATATTCGGGCCTCTACTTCACCTGCTGCCGCCAGTTTCTTCTTTGTCCCTAAGAAAGATGGAGGTTTACGTCCGTGTATAGATTATAGAGCTTTAAACAAGATAACCGTCAAGTTCAGTTACCCACTCCCATTGGTTCCCTCTTCACTTGAACAACTCGAGAAGCCAAGATGTTCACCAAGCTGGATTTGAGAAGTGCATACAATCTCATTCGAATCCGAAAGGGCGACGAGTGGAAGACTGCATTCATCACTCCAGCAGGACACTACGAATATCTCGTCATGCCGTATGGTCTGGTCAACGCCCTTCAGTTTTCCAAAGTTTCATGGATGCAGTTTTCCGAGACTACCTGAATTAATTTGTCATTATCTACATAGACGATATCCTAATCTACTCCAGAAACTTGGTGGAGCATCAGCAACATGTCTCTCAGGTACTCCAACGGCTATGTGACTTCTCCCTGTTCCTGAAAGCAGAGAAGTGCTCCTTCCATCAAACCTCAGTCGAATTTCTCGGTTACCACCTCAGTGAAAGAGGAGTAGAGATGGATGATCGTAAAACCAAAGCCATTACTTCCTGGACCACTCCACAGTCTGTCAAAGAGTTACAACGATTTCTTGGATTTGCGAATTTCTATCGAAGATTTATTTATCAATACAGCCTGCTTACAGCTCCTCTGACCTCTCTACTCAAAGGAAAACCGAAAACACTGCTCTGGACCACTGAGGCTGAACATGCCTTTCAATCTCTCAAAACCGCATTCACCACAGCCCCCTTACTCCAACACCCGAACCCTGAAAAGATGTTCATTGTGGAAGTAGATGCCTCTACAACAGGAGTAGGAGCGGTGTTGTCACAAGACTCTGCTTCCTCACCTAAACCCATGCCCTGTGCATTCTTCTCCCACAAGCTATCTCCTGCAGAAGTGAACTATGATATTGGTAATCGAGAACTCCTGGCCGTTAAACTTGCGCTAGAAGAGTGGAGACACTGGCTAGAAGGAGCCAAACATCCATTCCTAGTTCTCACAGACCACAAGAATCTGCAGTACTTGAAAGAGGCAAGGAGACTTAACCCACGCCAGGCCAGATGGGCACTCTTCTTTACTCGCTTCCATTTCCAGATCTCCTATCGTCCGGGTTCGAAGAACGTCCGAGCAGACGCCTTGTCCCGTCTCCATGCCCCGAAATTTCCCACGAAGAACCTGAGAGTATACTCCCGAAAAAATATTTGTCAATCCCATTCAGTGGGACCTAAATGAACAACTGCTTGAAATGTCTCAACACCAACCCAGTCCTCCAGAATGTCCTATCGGAAAGATATCACGTACTCGAAGAATTTCAGTACCTCTCTAATCTCCTTCAGCACACTCGTCTGTCGGCACAGGTCATCCTGGAGTTAATAAGACCTATTCCACTCTTCAAACTCGATACTGGTGGTCCAACATGTTACAGGATATCAAGACTTTCATCCAAGGATGCATTCTCTGTGCCATGAACAAGAACCCTCGTCACTTACCCACTGGAAAACTCATGCCTCTGCCAGTCCACGTAACGACCTTGGTCGCACATTGGAGTCGACTTCGTCACTGACCTTCCTCCCTCAGACGAGAATACATGTATCCTGGTAACTATTGATTGTTTTTCCAAAGCCTGCAAATTAATTCCCTCAAGAACTTACCCACAGCCTTCGGGACTGCAGAGCTATTGATGGAACACGTCTTCCGAATTTTGGCATCCTGGAGGATATTGTGTCAGACAGAGGGCCACAATTTATCTCCAAGGTGTGGCGAGCCTTCTTTGCACTAATGAATGTTACAGTGAGTTTAACATCAGGGTACCACCCACGAGCAAATGGTCAAGCGGAGCGAAAAATACAAGATGTCAGTCGTTTCCTTCGTACTTTCTGCCATTCGAATCAACATCTCTGGAGCCGATATCTCGTATGGGCAGAGTATGCTCAAAACTCCCTTCGACAAACCTCCACGAATCTAACACCATTTCAATGTGTACTGGGTTATCAACCACCATTGTTTCCATGGTCCGGTGAGTCATCTGAAGTCCCCGCAGTTAACACTTGGTTCCAAAACAGTGAGAGGGTTTGGAACCAAACTCATCATCATCTCCAACAGGCCTTGAACCGTCAACAACACTTTGCAGACATTCACCGCAGTAACACTCCCGAATATCAGCCTGGGCAACTGGTCTGGCTTTTGACCAGAGACATCCGTCTAAGACTCCCTTGTCGTAAACTAAGTCCGAGATACATTGGTCCATTCCCCGTTGTATGACAACTTAACCCAGTCACCTACCAGCTCCGTTTACTAGCCCAATATCGCATCCACCCCTCATTCCACGTCTCAGTCTTGAAACCCCATCATCCACTTGTTCCTGTTCCCTCCACAGACCTAGTGCACGATGACAACCCCCCAGTACCTCCCATTGAAGCCGACCCCATCTATACTGTTAGAGAAATCCTGGACTCTCGAAGTCGTAGGGGTCTACTTGAATATCTGGTAGACTGGGAAGACTATGGCCCAGAAGAGAGGTGTTGGGTACCTCGAAGGGACATCCTCGACCCCATGTTACTCACAGAATTCCACGAACTTCATCCTGAAAGGCCTGCTCCGCGACCCCGAGGTAGACCCCCACGACGTCAAGGTACTAGGTCCGCTGGCGCGGACTCTGGAGGGGGTAATGTCAGAGATCAGTCAAGTTCATTGCAGTCCACCACTCAAAGATCACTCTCCCCAGAATTCTAAATCACAAACACCTGGTCATCACTTATCACCTCATCAGCCAACTCATAAAAACACTCACCTTGTATCCAGTCTTTGTCAAGCCTCCAACAGGAACAGACCATTTCTCCCTGAGTCCTGATATCTCCGTCGATCCTGAAAACCTGAGTATTCCGTTTTCTTACCTGATTCATACTAACCCTATGCACTGTTGTTCTGCCATCTCCAGATCACTTATCCGATTCCTGAACCCTTGTCTGAGATCTGATCAAACCGGCCCGATTGCTCCTAGAAAAGAGAAGGAGCTAACGAACTGATACAGAGTGAATGTGCTACGATCCAAGTCATTTGGATTTCCAGTTGTTCTCCGTGCAACGAACTATCTTCACTAAACCAACACCTGAAAAGTCACCTGATACTTACCTTTCACCTTCTATACTTGAATAAAACTATATTTGAATCACTTACCTCCGATCTCCTGGTCTCTACCCTGACAATATGTGTATATATATATGTATTTTTTTATTTTATTATGGTATGTGTGACAATTTAAAGAGCACATTGTCCAGCTTAAAGTCCTATTCTTCAAGAATATAGGACTGTATAATCAACATTGATACTAAAACAATTGCATCTTTAAATTAATCTATTTTAATTTGTTTTTGTAGATGCAAAACATTGAGAAAGCAAAATATACATATGCTTTCTCTATGAAGAACGCTTTCTATTTTTTGTCTGTATATAGTTACAATAAGTGAAGGTAGTGAAATATAAAACTATGACATACTCTCTGCAGAAATGCAATGTACACCTGAGTTATAAATTCACAAAAACTGCAGAAAATACTGATATGGTCCTTTCAAACCCTTTATAAACAGCTTGAAACACATCAGAATCAGAATCGGAATCAGAAAAAGCTTTATTGCCAAGTACTTTTTTTACGCATACAAGGAATTTGTTGTGGTGTTGTAGGTGCGTTCACACAGTCTCTAAATATATGAACAAGAATAAAAATATAAGCAATATAAATATAAATATATCCACGCAGTATCAATTAAAAGTAAGTATAAAATAAAAAGAGCAGAGTAGTGCAGTGAAATGTAGAGCCAGAGGTGGAGTGTGGAGAGTGTCAGGGTGGGTACCGGGCATTGTTGATAAGGCAAGTGGCGGATGGGAGGAAACTGTTCTTGTGGCGTGAGGTTTTTGTCCTGATGGACCTCAGCCTTCTGCCAGAGGGGAGTGATTCAAAGAGATTGTGGCCAGGGTGGGAGAGATCAGCCACAATCTTTCCAGCACGCTTCAGGGTCCTGGAGTCGTACAGGTCCTGGAGCGGCGGCAGATTGCAGCCAATCACCTTCTTTGCAGACCGGATGACACGCTGCAGTCTTCCCTTGTCCTTGGCAGTAGTAGCAGCGTACCAGATAGTGATGGAGGAAGTGAGGTTGGACTCGATGATGGCTATGTAGAAGTGCACCATCATTGACTTTGGCAGGTTGAATTTCTTCAGCTGCCGCAGGAAGTACATTCTCTGTTGTGCTTTCTTGATGAGGGCGCTGATGTTCAGCTCCCACTTGAGGTCCTGGGAGATGATAGTTCCCAGGAAGCAGAAAGACTCCACAGTGTCAATTGTGGAGTCGCAGAGGGTGATGGGGGCAGGTGCAGGTGAGGCTGAGTTCTTCCTGAAGTCCACAACCATCTCCACTGTCTTTAGAGCGTTGAGCTCTAGGTTATTTTGGTTGCACCAGGTCACCAGGTGGTCAACCTCCCACCTGTAGGCGGACTCGTCACCATCAGAGATGAGTCAGATGAGGGAGGTGTCGTCCGCAAACTTCAGAAGCTTGATGGACTGGTGACTGGAGGTGCAACTGTTAGTGTACAGGGAGAAGAGCAGAGGAGAAAGAACGCAGCCCTGAGGGGATCCAGTGCTAATGGACTGTGGGTCAGAGACGTGTTTCCCCAGCCTCACATGCTGCTTCCTGTCAGACAGGAAGTCAGTGATCCACCTGCAGGTGGAGTCAGGCACACTTAGCTGGGAGAGCTTCTCCTGGAGCAGAGCCAGGATGATGGTGTTAAAGGCAGAGCTGAAATCAACAGACAGAATCCTTGCATAGGTTCCTGCAGAGTCCAGGTGCTGGAGGATGTAGTGGAGGGCTAAGTTGACTGCATTGTCTACAGACCTGTTGGCTCTGTATGCAAACTGCAGAGGGTCCAAGAGGGGGTCGGTGATGACTTTGAGGTGAGAAAGCACAAGGCGCTCAAAGGACTTCATCACCACAGAGGTCAGGGCGACGGGTCTGAAGTCGTTATGTCCTGTGGTCCTTGATTTCTTGGGAACAGGGATGATAGTTGAAGACATGAAGCAGGCTGGCACGTGACGTCTCCAGTGAGGTGTTGAAAATGTCTGTGAACACTGGAGACAGCTGATCAGCGCAGTGCTTCAAGCTGGATGGGGAGACATTACCTACAACTGGGTTGTTGTAACCCAGCATAAAATTAACACTACCCATAAGATGTGTTAGACAATCAACCCATAGAGTTTGGTTGGTTGTACAACCCAACATGTTAGGTTAAAATAACCCACGGTTGGGTTTGTCCATATTTGACCCAGCCATGGGTTGCAAAACAACCCAAATTAGGTTATTTTCAACCCAAAATGTTTTAGTGTATATGTATTATGTATTACCAAGTTTTGTTTTTTGTATTGACATTTTATAAAAGATGTTCTCGTTTTTTAAATGTGTTCCCGGAGATGTTTTAAATTTCTAGATTTATAGAAGTGATGATCAAATGTTATCATAACAGGCAGTATAGTTTTGCACTTTCTTGTTAATTACATTTAATTATATGATTGAGATACAGTATAAATTGGTCAGAGGATTAAAATAAAAAAGCCAATTGAAACCTGAATAAAATTTAAATTGACATATCTTTCTTTTTATTTTGTGAATATCAATCATTATTGATCACAATGTCAGGTGGTGCGACCGGTCATGGTCAGGTGGTGCAACCAGCAAATTTACATTTAAATGTATCAATTCCCACTGCAATTGCAAAATTAAGTAAGAAATAGAACTGTAAACCTTTATATAACGTATACAAATCATTTTTACAGTTAAAAACAAAACATAAAAAGTCCTTATGGAAAAATGGGTGTTTGAACACACAGAAAAGCAGCCGTTTATATGATTTGGAATAAAAGGGCAATAAATAAAGAAATAGAAAGGGAATTTACCATGTGTAATGCATTTTAGACACTACAATGATTCATATTTACAAGTCTCAGTAGTGCTAAGTACATTAAATGTATATTATTTTAAATTAATATATGATCGCACCACCTGACATTTTCTGGGTGGTAAAATCAGAAATCTTGTTTAGTAATGAATTAATGCTGCCTAAAATGCTGTAAAACCAATATGGATCAACACCATACATTTTTTTTGGACATAAAAATGCATTTTAAAACTGTTTTGCTTAAAATAATTTTTTTTACATCTTGAAAATCTTATTTGTCATTGACCCATGTATGTATATGTATAATTATTTATTTTATTATTATATTTTTGTTTTGTTTTTTGTTTTGTTTTTAATTATCTATGTCTTGCTGCTGTTTTTGTATTGTTTTTGTATGCTTGTGCACTGGAAGCTCCTGTCACCAAGACAAATTCCTTGTATGTGTAAGCATACTTGGCAATAAAGCTGCCTTCATGCAATTTTTACATCTATTCAAATATGCTCAAAAAATTTGAAAAAGGCCCAGCAAAGTACATTGCTATTTTCACTCTGCCATTTATTTTCCAGTTCACCTTTCATTTTAGATCTATCATTCTTTATAATATCTCTACAATAACAAATAATTTCATATCATATTGAACCATTTAAGTTAAAATTATAAGCAATTATGTTCATGCAGATTGTTACATGTCTTCAATGCTCTTTGAATTTATTTAAAGTCAAAGCATGCGTATGTGTGTGTCGATTACAAACTCAATTTTTAAAGTCTCATTTCTTTTTCAACTGCAGCCCGAGCTCTGAATTTATGATTTGAAACTACAGTACAGTAATTATATTTACACCATTATCTTCTCTCTCCTGCTGCTTCCGTGGTAAAGTTAACACTTGTGCCAGCAGGGGGATGCACTTACCCGGAAAACTTGCTGACCTCTGCTTAATTTACATTATTCTTTGCCATGGCACTGTCTGCGTGCCTCAATAAAATCACAAAACTTGCTTCCCCTGCTCTCATCTCCCTTCCCTTCCTCCTCTGATCCTCCTCTTTGCCCTTCACCTCTCTCTGAAATTTAATTAACAGCAGTAAGCAGGGTTCAGTTTGGTTCATGCAGCCTAAATCTAAATGGAAGCGAATTGGTTCTCTAGGTCTGTGCTTCCCCTACTTCTCTTCCTATATTACAGCCCACAGATAAAGCAACTCCCTCCATGCGCATCTCAAATGGCACCAACTTACTAGGCAATTACCTTTCCCAGCTGCTCCCTCTGGTTCCCCCATGGTCAGTGTACCATGATTCCTCTTTCGGCATCAACTCCTACACCGAATTTGCCACTAGATCTGTGGATTGCTCCGATATGACTTTATATTTATGGAATATTTCCCCTGTGCTTGCAGTGCCATCAAAGTTTCAGGTATGGCTCCTGTGATTTTTCTGATAGTTTCACAAACCCATAACTTTGACAAAATGGCAAGATGTAGTCCTGATAGCAGATTATTTTGACCAAGAAGCGACCACTTAGACAGGAAAAGGATGCCGTTATGTTAAGCGACAAACCACAATTATTTTCTATTTATGTGGTGTGTTAGGGTGGTTTATCTGAAATAGATTATCCTTCAATTATAGACTGCTGTGGAAAAAGTTTATTTAAATAATGATGTGAAATTCTCTGTGAACTGTTGTGGCAAATTAACACTGAGGGTCTACAACATCAATGACCTTTATTCACTTTCACACAAATCACAAGTAAAATGGCAGACTATTAGTTAACACTTAGGCTACGTTTTGCTGTGTTCCTCACACAATGCTATCTTATGATAAATTTTTTTACTGTAGCGCATGACTTCAAAGGTGATACATTTTTATTTGTCATATTTAATTACATAACCAACTACATTTACTAGGGCTGACACTGATAGAGAATTGCATTTACGATTCGAAGAACCAGGGTCCAGAAGAGCATGACCATCCAGTCAACCTATAATCCAAAAGTTTCATTAAAGCACCATAAAATTATGTTGTTCAGGGGCAGATATAGGGGGTGCTGGGGTGGGCTTTGCCCCCAAATTATCCCTATGACTCCCTAAATGCAAGTGAAGCAAAGGGTAGAATTATATAATCATGGCGCTAACCTTAAAACATGCGCACCTCTCAAAAACCTCATCTGTTGGGGAGACAAATTTAACTCGCTTTTAGCGTCACACAGTGGACATTTTACCTCAGAACTGGTGCAATATGTGTAATGAACCATGTAATCTCATTTTGCAAAAATGTCACCACACCCACATCCTTTTCATTAGATTAGGTTAAAAAATGTGTCTAGACTTTGTAATCAGATTTTCTGTCTGTCCAAAAGTAATGAACACAAATTAGTTCATAGACATAACTGAGAAATTAAAGTTAAATACACCATTCTGCTTGCGGATATCTAGTTATTAAGTGTCCTTTAAAGATTTTATGTGAATGCAGTGATTAGTTCTTACTCAGAAGTGCACATTTCATCAACATGCTACCTTGCAGATATTAATTTATTTCCTGGCGAATAGAAAAAGAGAAAAACCTGTGTTCCTGTATTCCCAATAATTGCAAAAAGTAGGCCAATCAGATTAGAGCTTTCAAGGTCTAGAAAGAACTTTCCTGTTTTGTGGGTCATGTACCTCAGACGGTCAATGAAGGGACTGCGGGGTGGTCATCTTAGACTGAGACTAACCTTCTGATGTTTAACTTTTTAAACTCCCTGTTTATCTGATTCACCCATGTGTGAAAATGGATACTTCCATGGAGCACCATCTCATTAAACCCTACAGTATCAGCAAAGAGCCCCTAGAAGCATCACTAAGCATCAGGGCCAGTGCCACCACTGGTCTGCTTTAAAGTGTAAAGATAAAGCAGATTTTAAAAGGCCCACATGAGAAACCAGAGACCAGGCCAAAGCATGCAGATTAAAATTAAGCTGTAAAATCACTTTTGTTTCACTGCGGGCTGCATTGGGTTTTAGCACCTCACAGTACATTTGCTGTAGGTAATTGGGCTCACTTCACCACTGTATGTAATCTCCATAAACAAACTGCTTTGGCCCCTCAGGAGGATGGGAGTCTTTCTTGCCTCTCTGCATGCTAACTGACGTGGAGGACACCCTGTTTTGTGTGACACCCTGTCCTCTTGTCCTTAATTGTGAGGTGTGAAATGGCTTTTTGGCCTAATTGCTATACAGTTTTACAGCTTGTTTTTATTTCTTGCTTTGAAGTTGAATGCTTTAGACATGAAATAAGAGACACCATTTTTTGTCTAGTTAGATTTCTTTCATTAATTTGCTGTGGCTTACACTTTTTTGGCTATTACAATTGAAGGAATGCTGAGATATTCTCTTTTCTCTACCTTTACTGTTTAAAGGCATCAAAACAGCTCTGCTAGTTTAAATGAACCAGTCACATTCATTTCTGTATCAGCAAGAAAAGCATTCAGCACTCCACACTGAAAAACAAAAAAAGGCTGAATTCAATCTGAGCTTCAAATGTTTTTATCATCTCCTTTGTGAGCGAGCAAAACATACACAAAATTCTGTTTGTAATAAAATGTAAGCTAAAACCGCTAATGTTTGTCCTTAATTGAGAGGCTTTTTGTTAAACGTTGTTGCATCAAATTGCGATTCTGTGCACTTCTCCAAGAATAATTACCTTTCCTTTCGTTTTCGTTCTATCGCGATGAAATACTCTCCACTAATCTAATCTGATTAATTTGTCCCATTTTAGGTTTGTCAAATGAGATTTGCTTCTAGGGCACATTCACTATTCATGTTATGAGCCTCTCAATATAATGAATGTAATGGCAACACTTCTAAATGATAAATTATTGTTTTTTTGCATGTATGTTAATCAAAACAAGAAGTTATACTTCTTGGTATTCACCATCGGCATGTGTTTCTGTAATTTGGAAGAGGAAAAGTAGATTAGACCTTTAACTATCAGCAAGAATGATCAGCTCATTATATGTAAAGTCATTAAGTGTGGTTTAAAGCTGCTCCAAAGTTTCTTTGGTTAAAAATGAACAAATTGCCATTATTGATTCAGTACATAAACAATCAGTGTTCAAAACAATGTCCTTACCATTTCGATAAGCCTATAAAAATAATTAGTATTTTGAGCTGTCAAGTCGGATTTTGCGTGAAATCCCTGGCTTATGTCGTTCCCCTTTGTGTCATGACGTCATGTCTGTAAACACCGGAAAGAAGTGCCGGCTGTCATGTGTTCTTGCTGAGGATGCTGTTCAGTTCAGCCAGTCACAATCACACAGTTCAGTATGGCATTGCTGCAGTCTGGATGGATGTTTATGTGTTATCTATTTGTCTAAGATTTTTTACCTGCTATAACGCTTGGAATTGGAAACAGTATGTTGTCTGGTAGGGTTGACATGCTTTTATGAATCGAATATTACTTGTGTGTTTACCAGATGTGATCTGTTGTCAGGGGAAGTTACTGTACACAGAGGCGCAAAAAACATATATGCAAGATATGCAATGCATAGGGGTGCCATGTAAAGAGGGGCGCCAGTGGCTCATTGAAGGTGGTGCAATCGGCCTCCTTGAGTGTTTTTTATAAACATTTTCTAATGCAAACATGTCTCAAACATACAGTATAAATGTATATATACTGTCCTTGTTGTGAAAAACCTGTGCTCCTGAAATAATAATGATGGACTAAAGTATTAACTACTTTTTAGAAGTTAGCCTACTGTACTCTGAATTCTTCATGCTTTAGAGACTTATTCATTTTCTGTGAAACGATATCACACTGCATGTAGGGTGTTTTTTATGGACACAGTGTATTCACAATGCAAGTTACGCAATTCAAATTACGATTATTCTGACTAGCGCATAATTTTTTTCAAGTTCACATGCTCATTAATTTTGTTGTTCAGAAATAAGTTGTTCCATAAATGTTGTGGATGTATTGATAAATATGAATAAATAGGATGCATTTGAATGAGGTATTTACCCTGTTTTAAAGTGGTTAATTTTGCCAGTGTTAGCAAGTTCAACTCAGCAGAGAAATGCCCAACACACTGGATTAATGGATTAAATGAATCCATATCCAATATTATCTATTGACAGATTATCAAGATGTTTCTTCTTCTGTTTATATCTTGCATTGATAATATATTGCAGTATAAATTTTATCGTCATAATTTCGTCAACAGTATGCTTTAATAATCACTTAATAGTCTTCGTTATCTTTGGCGAAATCAAAAAACCTTTCGCCAACAAACATTTTTTTTTACATTAAACTCGAATCAGCAGTATCACAAGTTTCACCACTTAAATTGATTAGTATAATACAATACAAACATTAGTAGTAGATAAAACACTAGAATAATCATATTAAAATATACTTGTAACTGGTGGTGATTCTGGAGAATCCACTGTTCTGTTTGTAAAAACGCTTTGAGTGTAGTGTCAGAAAAGTGTACACTTCATTTATTCAAAATATGTAAATAAGTTGTTTGTCTTCATCGAAGCAAGTATTATTTCATTTTTACATGTTTAATTGTATAACAGATTTATATCAACATGAAAAAAGCATGTTATAACTCCGGCTCTGAATATCTTATATGGCGTTTAATGTTGGACAAAACAGCGCAAGCGCAAAAACACAGCGCGCAAGTGAATTTCAACAGCGTGAGTACCATGACACAGCTCGCACGTAAAATTTAAACCTGCAGAACTTGCAAATCACAAACTCGACCACAAAAAATATGATTGTGCACACAAATTAACAAGTCCCACACACGCGGGAGTTATTTTCTGCACACGCACATGTTCTTTTCTGCACACGCGCGAGTTATTTTCTGCACACACACGCGCAATGTTATTTTCTGCACACAAGTCGGTTTTGACACTCAGGGGCGGGGTCCAATCCTTTCTGTTAACAAATGCTATTGGCTGCTGACCAAATACAATATTGATTGGCTGCATCTCTTCGAATCTCTCGTGATTGGCTGTTGTTGGACGAGAACAGACAGAAAGCGTTTTTTTAAGAAAAAACATACAAAACTCTCTTAGTGGAGAAATAAGAAATATACATCAATTGGAACAATACAATTATTGTCAGCGTAAATGGAAAAAAAGCGTCCCCTACACAATACTGAACAACAAAAAGCAAACAACAAGGGGGTATTGGTTTAAAAAAAAAAAAAAATGTCTCGAGATCAAAAGGCTTGAGAAAATTTTAAATAAAAGCATCCTTTAGACGTTGCATACAAGTGGATATTTATAGAAACAATTGTCTGGATATATCACTACACATCTTTCTTGCAATTTTACTAGACTTTACTTATTTCAGTGAGGAAAATACAATTTATAATCGTTCATAAACCATGAAAAAGAAGGCTTCGAATATCTCCACTTACTATAATGAATGATATTTACCCATGAGGACAATCATATTAACCAAATCAGAAAGGGATGAATCTACATTATGGATCCATATAAAAGAGAATGTGTGATAAGTCAAACATCAGGATGTCATCAATCTTAAATGACAGCCAATTATGTAAATCAGACCAGAAGCTTTTGGCCATAGGACATACAAAGAACAAGTGTCCCAGAGTCTCATCAGCTGCCTTACAAAATACACTGGGATCTACTTCAAATTTAAACCTCTTTCTAAGAAAGTCAGCAACCGGATATATTTTATAAATAATTTTAAAGTGAGTCTCTTTGACTTTAGGGGAAATTTAGGGGAATTTGAAATGTGGTTTATCTATGGACAAGGCATTCAAATTTGGAATTTGTACACACAATCCTCTATAATAATCCAAAAACATTTTGTTATATAAATACATTTGTTATAACATTTTCTGTAATGTAAATTACATTCCTTAATTACTAGATTTGGTAAGGTTGGTGAAAGTCTTATTCTCCCATACATAAATGTGTTTTGGAATAACGGTAATAACGGTATTGATTTACACATTTTATTATATTCTCTATAAGTGCGGTTAAGATTATACTTGAGCAAAAATGCAAAATGTCCCAAAAAGTTACCATTATGATCTAATTTGTCATTCACAAACACAATACCCTTCTCATAGCAATCACTTTTAAACAATGATTTCATATTAATTGTAATGAACCTGTTATTCCATAGGGTGGATCCATGGGGAAAAAAGTTGTGGGTAAATATAATTTTACAGTATTGGAGAAGTTGTTTGTGGAAGTTTGATAATTTAAAAGGAATCTTAGATACCTCAATCATATTTTAAAAGAAATTCAGGCCCACCTATTTTATTAAATAGAAATCTAGAGATCTATCACATAGAGTAAGTATGATTTCAATCATTTACACGTAAATGCCCCAAAAATGTATTCAAAGTCCAAGGCATTGATTCCACCCATATCATTCTCTTTCATTAACTGTGATTTCATGATATAATGGGTTTTATTTTTACAAAGGAGGGAACTGGGAAGATTGGGAATCGGATGATGACAGTAAAGAGGTTATGTTTTTTTTCTAAATTCCTCCTTAATTTATTTTATCTGTAAGATGTTTTGTGCGTTTATATATATATATGTGTGTGTGTGTGTGTGTGTGTGTTTTCTGTCTTTGATAATAACTGAAAATAGGTGGAAATATAGAACGCAGCAAGGCGTTTAGTGAACATGTTGAGAGGAACCCTATCTATCCATATCTATCCATCTAACGTTAATGTTGAAGGGAACATTAGTGTTTCACAAAATGGTAAGTGTAGATAGCTAGATGCCAGATAGTTCCCAGCTTGTTTGTGTGGTACTGCAAGGGCCATCCACTACTCATCAGCCTCTACAATAATTCATTATATAGATGAAATGCAGGCTCAGAGAGGAAGCCAGTCAGGCCCTGGGACCCTTGGGGCTGGGAAAGCAGAGCAGGTGCAGCAGAATAAGGCCAGGTTAGGAAATCAAGTGTACATAAAATATAATATTATTACAGGAATGTCTCTCTGAAATGTTTGATTTTCATTTGTCAGTTGCAACATTATATGAGCGATAATGATTGTCATGAGTAGCAAGGCTTTATAATGGCCGCGCATCCGGCCCTTCTTTAATGTCTCTTATCACACTTCAGATGGATGCGCTCTTGTTTTATTCAAACACAGCTAGTGTCATCTTGCCTCTCATATATATATATATATATATATATATATATATATATATATATATATATATATATATACAGGTGAAACTCGAAAAATTAGAATATCGTGCAAAAGTTCATTAATTTCAGTAATTCAACTTAAAAGGTGAAACTAATATATTATATAGACTTATTACAAGCAAAGTAAGATATTTCAAGCCTTTATTTGATATAATTTTGATGATTATGGCTTACAGCTTATGAAAACCCCAAATTCAGAATCTCAGAAAATTAGAATATTACATGAAATCAATAAAAAAAAGGATTTTAAATACAGAAATGTCGGCCCTCTGAAAATTATAATCATGCATATGTACTCAGTACTTGGTTTGGGCCCCTTTTGCATTAATTACTGCCTCAATGCGGCGTGGCATGGATGCTATCAGCCTGCGGCACTGCTGAGGTGTTATGGAAGACCAAGATGCTTCAATAGCGGCCTTCAGCTCTTCTGCATTGTTTGGTGTCATGTCTCTCATCTTTCTCTTGGCAGTGCCCCATAGATTCTCTATGGGGTTCAGGTCAGGTGAGTTTGCTGGCCAATCAAGCACAGTAATACCATGGTCATTGAACCAGGTTTTGGTACTTTTGGCAGTGTGGGCAGGTGCCAAGTCCTGCTGGAAAATGAAGTCAGCATCTCCATAAAGCTTGTCTGCTGAAGGAAGCATGAAGTGCTCTAAAATGTCCCGGTAGACGGCTGCGTTGACTCTGGACTTAATAAAGCACAGTGGACCAACACCAGCCGATGACATGGCTCCCCAAACCAACACAGACTGTGGAAACTTCACACTGGACTTCAAGCATCTTGGATTGTGTGCCTCTCCATTCTTCCTCCAGACTCTGGGACCTTGGTTTCCAAATGAGATGCAAAATTTGCTCTCATCAGAAAAGAGGACTTTGGACCACTGAGCAACAGACCAGTTCTTTTTTTTCTTTAGCCCAGGTAAGACGTTTGACATTTGAAGCCCATGTCCAGGACCCGTCTGTGTGTGGTGGCTCTTGATGCAGTAACTCCAGCCTCCGTCCACTCCTTGTGAAGCTCCCCACACATTTGAATGGCCTTTTCCTGACAATCCTCTCCAGGCTACGGTCATCCCTGCTGCTTGTGCACCTTTTTCTTCCACACTTTTCCCTTCCACTTAACTTTCTATTAATGTGCTTTGATACAGCACTTTGAGAACATCCAACTTCTTTTGCAATTACCTTTTGAGGCTTTCCCTCCTTGTGGAGGGTGTCAATGATGGTTTTCTGCACAACTGTCAGGTCAGCAGTCTTCCCCATGATTGTGAATTCAACTGAACCAGACTGAGAGACCATTTAAAGGCTCAGGAACCCTTTGCACGTGTTTAGCTGATTAGAGTGTGACACTTTGAGCCTACAATGCTGAACCTTTTCACAATATTCTAATTTTCTGAGATTCTGAATTTGGGGTTTTCATAAGCTGTAAGCCATAATCATCAAAATTATATCAAATAAAGGCTTGAAATATCTTACTTTGCTTGTAATGAGTCTATATAAAATATTAGTTTCACCTTTTAAGTTGAATTACTGAAATTAATGAACTTTTGCACGATATTCTAATTTTTCGAGTTTCACCTGTATATATGTGTGTGTGTGTGTGTGTGTGTATGCACAAAACATCTTACAGCTACAAGAAATTAAGGAGGAATTTAGAAAGAAACCATAACCTCTTTACCGTCTGCATCATCCTTCCTACTTTCTGTCTGTTCTCGTCCAACAACAGCCAATCACGAGAGATTCGAAGAGATGCAGCCAATCAATACAGTATTTGGTCAGCAGCCAATAGCATTTGTTAACAGAAAGGATTGGGCCCCGCCCCTGAGTATCAAAACCGACTTTTTTGTTCAGAAAATAACTTGCGGGTGTGCAGAAAAGAACTTGCGCGTGTGTACAGTTCTGCGCGCGTGCAGAAAATAACTTGCGCATGTGTGGGACTTGTTAATTTGTGTGCACAATCATATTTTTTGTGCTCGAGTTTGTGATTTGCAAGTTCTGCAGGTTTAAATGTTACGTGCGAGCTGTGTCATGGTGCTCACACTGTTGAAATTCACTTGCGCACTGTGTTTTTGAGCTTGCGCTGACTTGTCCAACATTAAACGCCATAATCTTACAGTCATGATCACACAAGCGATGTCCAATCATGACATTCATCTGCTGGCCATTCTTTGGCATAAAAACATACTTGCCATGTGCTTCTCTTCACAGCCAGATAGAAAGGATGGATGCTTCCTGCTTACAATGTCACATGACAAAAAATATGTAGAGTTGTCTAGATACACGGGATGGGTCAACTTACCCACAGGCTCATCTTACCCCACACTTCCCTACATCTTAATGTGTGTGGCAGGGCGGAGGACGGGACCGGTTGTGTAGGATCACGACCCGGCCCCGCCCTCCGCCCTGCCACAATGTGATTTTAGTGTGAAAAAATATCTGTTCTACATGATTTTAGTGTGATAATATTGCTTACATGTATAACCAGCATTGCATCTTCAGGGCAACATTGAAATATTGGATAAATAAACAGAAGATTAGTTAAATCAAGTATAATGTTTACATCTTTTGACTATACTTCTTAAACAATGTGTGCATTTTAATTTTATAGATAAGAAACAGAATAAAAGTTATATTTAGATGCACTATTGGTAATTGTCAATTGTTCACTGTTTGATGCACTAAAGATTAATTGAAGACAGCTACGGATGGGAGAGTTAGAAGCTCACCCAATGATATACACATAAGGGCTATGTAATATTAAGTAAAGCTTGAAACATCCTCTTGATGATGAATGGTGATAGCTGGCATGCCGGTGACATTTAAAATTGGTGCAGGCATTAAACGTGTGTCCATTTTGTTTTGTGAAGGCAGCTATACAGACTTTGTTAGCAGCGAAAAGGCCACCGAAGGCACTGAAACGGATCAGACAGACTGAGAGAAAGGTGGATGAGCAGGTAAGGGAAGCTGAAAGGCAGTCCCCTAGGGACCAGGGCCCAATGCAGTGGCCCCACAGTGACAGAAAGACAGGAAGGACGCAGCTCAGCAAGCTGTGACTCAAAGTTTGACAGAATTCACCTTTCCTTCACTGAGTACTAGGGATGTGCAAAACTGCTAATTTTCATAATTTACTAGTCGCTGGGTTGCATTTATGACTAGTTGACTAATCTGTGTTAAGGATGTCTTGTACAGTATAATTAGAATAGATCACCTGGACCCTAATGCATTTCTTAGGGGGTGTTTACATTAGATATATTCTTGCATTCAAACACAGCTAGATGGAGAACAACGAAATGTAACAGAATGCACTAACTTGACATGCCATTATGGCCAAAGACATTCGTCAGACTGTTTATTGCTGTATTGACAGTGCTTTCAAGGGATGGTTCACCCCAAAATTTAAATTCGGTTATCAACGTTATAAATTAAAATAATCTGTCGACTAAGGTGTCAAGGAGCCTAGCTGATGCTCACATCTGGCCAATAAAACAAAAGAGACTTGTCTAGATCGCCCATGACTTGAGAACATCTCTGCAAAGAGGCTTGGAGTGGTGGTGGTGTAGTGGGCTAAAGCACATAACTGGAAATCAGAAGGTCGCTGGTTCGATCCCCACAGCCACCACCATTGTGTTCTTGAGCAAGGCACTTAACTCCAGGTTGCTCCGGGGTCATTTTGATAAATATTCTCATACCTGTTTGAAAAGATTTCGCTTCAAAGCTGTACCTAAATATGTGTCATATTATTTTCAATAAACCATGAGAATAGTATTACTCCAATAAGTGAATTAATCATAATTCCCTTATTCCTTAGATAAAAAATGAATTCCTTAAACAGAATTTTATTCTGAAAAATTATCTAGTTATTTGTCATTTATCTAATTTATAATGGTTGTCGAATGCGACTAATTCCATTATAAATTTCCTTGCATAATAATGTAGAATAAGGACAGTTTAATTAAATTCCAAGCTCACACATACCAAATTTCCTACATATAATGGTGGAGATACGCGGGCACTTTAATCCGTACCGTGTACATCTACATCAACCAAATTCCAGACAGCTTGTGATATGCTATTAACTTAGCTGTGTTATGCTATTAGCTTAGCTGTACTGTGTTGACAATATGGCGTCGGTAGGTTGTGCATACAGAAGAGAAAGTCTATTTAGGACTTCCCGTGAACTTTCGTTCCAACACCAGTGATTTATGATCTTTTTTCAACACTAATGAAACACAGTTTAATCGATTCACATGAACATCACCACGTTCCACAATGCACAAATCACAGCCATCACATCCAGCTCATAGCTCAACGTGGCTCTTACATACATTCAAGGTGAATCTTAATGCACAAATAAAGTAACATGGTAGCCATTTGCAGCGTGGTATTTTCACTCCAGTTCTTTTAGAGCAATTCTTTAAGAGCAATTCTTCAGCAATGCAAGTTACAGATTAGTGACGCTTATACTTTCGACTCATTTGGAGCGAGATTAATCTATATTTAAGTAGCAGGTTCATTGTGGATGTTTAAACAACAACGCAAATTTTGTGTCAGTTTCTGGATACGCAACAGGGTCTGTCCACTGAGGTTAAACAGATTTATTGCAAATCTCTAGCGTAACATTTACACTCCCATTCAAAATTACACTCGGACAATGATGCACATCATTGTCTAGATAGTCTAGTTGAATGCACTGGAACATTGCAATGTCATTAAACAAGCTATAAATATGGCCTTTTAGAAAGAGATAGAGGAACATCGCTCGTATATTTTCCTTACCACACTACGAGGAGATTTCTTTGTCCTGGCAGGGGAAATTTGAAACCCCTTTCTTGGAGTTTTAGTTTAACTGGAACTTTATTACATAGAGTGTGTCTGGGTTTAATCTGATAGTGCAGTTCAGTTTATGTGTTCTTTTCATGATTGCTGAAGGCGGTGTACAGCCTTTAACTTATAACGTAGGTAAATATGAACACTAGTTTTCTCGTTGCCATGACAACATACTGGCGCGTAATATATACGTCACAGACGTGGAGCTTCTGTTCTGTTTCTGGATTCAAAGAAAAGAATGACTGTGTATAAAATTACAGATATCTCATTTTGATCTTTGCCCACATTCTCCAACATTATATGTAGGAAAGTTGGTTGATGTAGATGTACATGGTATGGTTTAAAGTGCTTGTGTATTCTCAAACTGTCCTTATTGTACATTATTATGTAAGGAAATTTATAATGGAATATGTCGCATTCGACAACCGTAATAAATTAGATAAATGACAAATAAGTATATTATTTGTCTGAATAAAATTCTCCACCATTAAAATCACAATTCTTTGTATCCGTTCACAGTTTCTATTGAAAGGAATTAGCATTAATAAGGGAATTATGATTAATTCAATTATTGGAGTAATATTATTCTTATGGCTTATTTAAAATAATATTACACATTTAGATACAGCTTTGAAGTGAAAACTTTTCAAATCAGAGATGAGATTATTTATCAAAATATACCACAGTCTAAATTTATTTTTAAATATAGACAAACATCATTGCTATTCTAAACATAAAACGAATCAAACACATACGACATGAAACAGGAAGGTGAGTATTGACAGAATGTGAAATAAATGATCAATACAGAGAAAATGAACTTTATGGAGTCTGTTAACAATGCCTTAAGAACCATTTATCCTTCTTTGAGTCTAAATCAATTTGCAATCAGATTACCAGAAGTATTTATCTAATACACCAGCACTTTGAGAAAAAGTGTGGAGATGTACTTGCATGTCGTTGGGTTTTCTTGCATTATGTACTTTGTGTTGCTCGGTTCTTTGGCTCTTTGTGGAAATTTTTTTCCGTTGAAGTTTTAAACTCTGATATGATCGTGGATAGCTATTGTCTGGATGAAGCGAGGCCTTCTGGAAGGAGGACTCGCGACTCCCATTGGGTGTGAACCGTAGAGCAGGGAGTGATAGGCTTCCTCGGGACCTTGTCTGTCTTTTAATTTATGACGTTGAGGAATTCCAGGATTAAAAGATTGGTCTTTCTAGATCCAAGTCATATTCTGCATTTCTTCTGCATCTAATAACAACAAGGGAGAGGCAGCTGAAGCATGAGGCTATATTTTATAATTGAATTGTATTGGCAAAAGGAATTATTGGGAATTTAAGATAATGAAATTGTGCGACCATGATTAAAAAGATCTGTTTTAGAATGTTTAAGAAATAAAAATGATTTTATGGAGAAAAAGAAATATCAGGAAAAGTTAAATGTTGAGAGGCAAGAAAACAATATGAATTCCCCCACAACTCAAAAAGCCATAAAATGCCATTAGAAAAACTGCTTCTAAAGAATGTCATAAAATTTAGAAAAACAACCTGCTCTGAGAGTGGAAATAAGGAGGTGTAGAATGTCTAAAGTGATGCCGTTTATCGGGAATGGTAGGGTAGATTTTTCTGATACCTCTTAGATTTAACCAGATGATGAAAAGACTAGGGAATTTGGGTGAATGACATCTAGTGTGAAACTGAAAGCCTGCCACCATTTTATTAATGGATAAGGATTCAATAATCGGATGTTAAAACAGAAAGCAATGAAAGCACAGACAGTTGACACTAACACTGGGAATAAAGGGGTCTTATGAGAGATGCAAAAATGAAGAATATTGAAATCATAAGCTTTGAGCATAGAGGGGGCAATACCGTGCCTTATCAATTCTTTAGTGGATTCTAGCTGGGGCAAAAGGGTTTAACATCCAGAGTGCAGCTGTGATTGGCACAGGAATAGAGGAGCAGATAATTGGAGCGGGTGTGTACGGATGGGAGTTTAAAATATTGGAAGGATCCAGTTAAGCCTGTCGACAGAGAATTAAATGTGGGGACTACTTCTACACTCAGTTGTGAGCTAAACAGTGAATAAAATTTGCCACATGATGCCGAAATGGGCCAGTCAGAAGGGTGAGTAGGTACAACTTTTGGAAGCTTCTTGATGTTTGCTTTAGTGAGGAGGGCACCATGCCCAGCCTTGGATGGGGTTAATGTATGTGGAGCAAAAGATGTGATGTTTGAAGTTGAAGATCCTGATAAAGCCCATAAAACCAGTAACACGATGCATGGACCATGATATGTAAAGCTTCAGTCAACTGAATAATTGGTATCTGCTTTGCAAGAAACACTAATCTGACATGGTTTTATCAAGAGTGAACAAATCTTGCTTACCTGCTGCTAAATGTAAGCTGCCCTGACCGCAAATATATAAACAGTGAAAGGAGCGGAGAGCAAAATGCATTGCAACATTGTAAAATAAATAAATAATACGTTTGACAAACGTTTATGTCTTACAAGCAGATATGGAAATTTAACTATAGCGGAATTTAAATAATGTGCTTTTGAAATTCAAACACTGTGAAAAACTAATCTGGCACAGGTTTATCCAATAAGTAAAACAAAACCTTACTTACCTGCAACTTACCTGCGTGTACTGCACGAGTCTTCCTGACATAACTACCACTTACGCTTCCATTTCTCATAAAGCGGAACATCTTTCATACTCACATTTATTAGCTCCACCAACAAGAAGTCGGCCATTTTGGATTTTCTGAAAACCGCAGGTTCTGAACTTTTAAATACAGTTGAAGTCAGAAGTTTACATACACTTAGGTTGAAGTCATTAAAACAAATTTTTAACCACTCTACAGATTTAATAACTATGTTTTACAGACAGATTGTTTCACTTTTAATTGACTATATCACAATTCCAGAACTTTACATACACTAAGTTAACTGTGCCTTTACACAGCTTGGAAAATTCCAGAAAATGATGTCAAGCCTTTAGACAATTAGCCAATTAGCTTCTGATAGGAGGTGTACTGAATTGGAGGTGTTTCTGTGGATGTATTTTAAGGCCTACCTTCAAACTCATTACCTCTTTGCTTGACATCATGGGAAAATAAAAATAAATCAGCCAAGACCTCAGAAAAAAATTATGAACCTCCACAAGTTTGGTTCATCCTTAGGAGCAATTTCCAAATGCCCGAAGGTACCACGTTCATCTGTACAAACCATAGTATGCAAGTATAAACACAATGGGACAATGCAGCCATCATACCGCTCAGGAAGGAGACTGTAAAGGGATCCATGGAAAGGAGGAGGCGAGAACCGGCTTGATAATATAAATAATAGTTTTAATGATAAACTTAAAAGACAAACACACACATGACGGACATGTCCGTTAACGATCTCTCTCCTCTCCCGCATGATCCTCTGCCGTCGACCTTTATCCCTCTCGAAGGCTTGATTAGCCTAATATGGGACCGGGTGTGTATGATCACGACCCGGCCCTACCCTCTGCCCTACCACATTTCTCCCTCATTCTCTCAGGCTGGGGAGCCCCCAGCATGACGTATATCCCCCTCCCTCTTTCCCTGGGGGAGGGCATGCCCTATGCCCCGTCTGCTGGCAGGTCATCCCCGTCTACCTGGATGAGGGAGGGGACAAGGGGAGGGAAACAGAAATAATTAAACTGGGGGGGGGGTACTTCCTGTAACAGTGTAGTACCCCCCAAAAAAACACAGAGCGGCAGTGAGGGAGAGAGAGGAGAGAGAGATGGAAAAAAAAACGTCTTACTCGCCAGTTCTCTGATACACCGTAGCTTGTTCCTCGGCCACTCCTCCACCCTCTATCGGATGACAGCCGCACCTCTCTGGGCAGATTAGAGGCAGACCTCCAGCCCCTGGCGGACGGAATGCCCCGCCGCGTTCTCGGGGAACAGAAGGGGTCTCCCCCGCCCCTGGCAGCGGTTCTCCCGCTCCAGGCGGTCGGCAGCGAGCCCCTCCCCACTCGCAGTCGGCGGTCTCAAAACCCACCGCGTTTTAGCGGCTGGTAGGGAACTCCTCCGCCCCTGGCAGCGGCCCTTACTGCTCCAGGCGGTCGGTTAGGAGCCCCTTCTCCCCTCGCGGTCGACGGCTCCGTTGGGGTGGACTGTAGTGGCAAGAAATCTACTACGGCGTATCCCTCCTCCTTCACGGGTTTCCGGCACCAGTGTAAAGGGATCCATGGAAAGGAGGAGGCAAGAACCGGCTTCACAATATAAATAATAATTTTAATAATAAACTTAAAAGACAAACACACACATATGACGGACATGTCCGTTAACGATCTCTCTCTCCCGCACGATCCTCTGCAGTTGACCTTTATCCCTCTCGAAGGCTTGATTAGCCTAATACGGGACCGGGTGTGTATGATCACGACCTGGCCCCGGCCTCTGCCCTGCCACAGAGACACATTCTGATGATCATAGTTTGGTGCAAAAAGTGCAAATCAATCCCAGAACAACAGCAAAGGACCTTGTGAAGATACTGGATGAAACAGGTAGACAAGTATTTATATACACAATAAAACAAGTCCTATATCGACAAAACCTGAAAGGTTGCTCAATGAGGAAGATGCCACTGCTCCAAAACCACCATCAAATCCAGACTACAGTTTACAAGTGCACATGGGGACAAAGATCTTACTTTTTGGAGAAATGTCCTTTGGTCTGATGAAACAAAAATTTAGTGTGTGAGCAAGGAGGCCTACAAACCTGACTCAGTTACACCAGTTCTGTCTGGAGGAATGGCCAAGATTCCAGCAACTTATTGTGAGAAGCTTGTGGAAGGCTACCCAAAATTTTTGACCCAATTTAAAGGCAGTGCTAACAAATACTAATAAAGTGAAAGTAAACTTCTGACCCACTAAGAATGTGATGAAAGTAATAAAAGCTGAAATAAATAATTCTCTCTACTATTATTCTAACATTTCACATTCTTAAAATAAAGTAGTGATCGTAACTGGCCTATGTTTTCTACGATTAAATGCCAGGAATTGTGAGTTTGAATGTATTTGGCTAAGATGGATGTAAACTTCTGACTTCAACTGTACTCCTCCTAGGGGATTCATGTGACTGGCACCAAATTTGTGCAACATCATGCCAAGACATTGTAGATGTTTTTTTAATATTTTGAACGGCATCGCCATGGCGAAGCAATACATTTATGGCGAAAAATGGAAAACAGAAATTGCCTTATATCTTCTGTGTGCATTGTGATTTTAAAGAAAATTGGTAATTGGATTATGGGATTATGGGTCATGGTTATAGCAAGTATGGCACCTTTAACACATTTTTAAAGAGCCCTCTTATGTTTAAATGATTTGCTTCAAAATTCTTAAGAATTATGTCAAGACTTAAGTTTGTTGAGTTGAAGTCCTGAAGTTCTGTTTCTCACCAACACCCATTGGTCAACATAGCACTTTTGAAGAACATGGATTTAACCACTGGTAATTTATGGATTACTTTTATGCTGCTTTATTTTGTTTTTGGAGCTTCAAAATGTTGGTACCCATTAACTTGCATTGTATGGACCAAATCTTTGTTTGTGTTCAATGGAAGAAAGAAAGTCATACACATCTGGTATGTGTATGACTTTTCATTTTTGGGTGAACTATCCTTTTAAGACACAAATCAGCTAAAGCACAGCATGCTGTCAGCATGCTAAGTAGTGCATCACCATTAAAATGAACAAAACAATAAATACAAAAACACACACAAACACACACATACACACACTAACTATCTATTAGTTGACCATTGTGACCCATGCCTACTGAGTAATGTCAGAAACAGTGAATTACACTTGCATGAATTACCTACAAGCGTAATATTTTATATTATATTATGGATTCCCATTTCACAAGACTGGTGTTACTAATCTTAATCAGTGATTACAGTTTTCATTCTGACTTAAAATTCTTTCCTGGATTATGAGCAGCAAAGTCCATCAGTAAGTTGTTAATGATGTAGAGCAGTGTCTGTCAACACAAGAGAAAGATCAGCCATGAGTTGCCATTAGAGGTTTCTGACAAAGTAACAGAGAACATCTTGTTTCCTTATTGTTGCACAGCTCGTACGTGTTATTTTGTATCATAGATTTCTCTGCAGAGGATTCTGCTGCAGACTTCAGTTTTCCTCTGCAGAAATAATATTTGAGTATTTTGTGTACTGTGAATAGCAATGTCAGAATACATGATAGTCATGGGTGGATAGTTCATTTTTTAGAAGTCATTGTGTTTTTTGTTTTTTTTACTACCGTGAGGACTGTTGATAATTTAACAGATGGACTTTTAAATGCCACATGTGAAAAATAAGCATGTCCGCTTTTACTGACCCTGAGATTGACTGCTATGAATACATTCTGCTAATATTTGGATAGAAAACAAGCCAGGAAACAAACAAAATAACAAACAGTAGAAACAATTGTATTAGCAAACAAAACACAGCCATTTTTACTTGCTGTAATTATATTTCAATCATGCAAATGAGTCAGTTTTGGTAGTTAGGGGGTTGTTCGGGTGTGTAATTGAAAATGGGAATATTGTCTCGCATCAAAATCTCAGCAAATGCATTTTCTGGCTGCTAATCAGAGCAACCACCATGAGCAGGTTGGGCTCAATCGCAACTCGATCTTTGTTGAATTGAATCATTTTATCTTAATTAACTGTTTAGAATCCAGGTCTCCAAGCATGCCAATTTCAGCCCTCCTGCTTACAGAAAACTCTACATCCCCCCACCTCTTTAATAAACATGTCTTACAGTAGGCTCTCTGGGATATCGACTCAGAGGCAGTGATCGACTAATGGACAGCGGCATGGTCCAGTGTATAAGCTCTATCTAAAATGCATTATCTTCTCCTGTCAGATGACTGGATTGAAACCAGGAAGGAAGGCTGTATCACTTAATTCCTTTCAAGCAGAACACATCACTGCCTTCACACTGGATTTGGTTTATCCAACCTTCACAGCTGAACAGAAGTTTGTTTTTCAAACTTTGAATTTTTATTTTTCAAGTTTCAAGTAATCCAATGTCTTCAGGACTATTTTGAACAGGCCTTTAATGAATTAATGTAGATCTAGATGTTACTGAAGTCAAAAAGATTTGATTCAGTGTTATTATTGTTAACAAAATCTAAAATGAAATGAATTGAATGATAACACTGGAGGATACCCACGCAAACACAGGGAGAACATGGAAAACTCCACACAGACATGACTTCTTGTTTAGAAGTGACAGTGCTACCCACTGAGCCATCTTGCTGCCCAAATTTATCACCATAATCAAAGCAGCCCTAACATACAAAAACTGAAATAAACAAACAAACTAAAAAACAAATACAAACTCTATAAACATAAACTAAAACTAAGAATCATAGAGTGAAAGCTAAGGAAACTTAATTGAAAGATAAATTGAATATAAAATAGAAATAATAACTAGTATAACAATAATAACTATAATAACAATTATTATATATTATATATATATTATTATAAATATAACCTAAATACTGTACATATTTACTCAACTCACCTTATGTAAACTCTTATAACTCTTACTCTAAGTAAAAACACACTTTTTAACTTCTTTATTTTTATTTATTTTGCACTTATCTTTTATTTTCTCTCAGTGGCATCTGAAATTGGAAAGCTTAACATGTATAGCCAATAGAGTCAGCCATTTTTTAAAAAGCCATTTTTGATCAAGGACAAAGTGCTACATCAATCATGTGGAACACAACTATGTAATAAATTACATTTTATTACCTTAGACATTATATTTCCCTCCTCCCAGCTATGTTCCCAAATTGCCAAGATTATTTTCTTGATAATGAAGGTCAATTACAACAATCATGTTTATATAATGATATGACTCTGGATGCATATGCATCCTGTCCTGGTGTAATTACTATTTAATCACAGTCACTGTCAGGTCATTTGATCTTATTTTAAAATCAACCCATGAGACCATTCACATGATGCAGTTATAAATGTTAATCTTACTTAATCTGTGCGATATATTAGTCAGTTAATAATGTAACAATTTGTTTGTTTGTGCTGATTATTGACCATATGTCAATGTCTGCCAGATTGCACTGGCCCATACAAAACAATTCAGCCAGTGTGTTTGTGTTTACATTTTTGCATACTTTACACATAATCGGAGTGGTAATGTAGCCTAAATGGGCTAAAGACCAAGACTGGTAACTAAAAGCTTGCAAGCTAGAACCCTGCAAAATGTGATGCTTGAACTATCCCCATTGTACCCTTAAGCAAAGCGCATACAAAAGCACTGTATAAAGGAATAGGTAATGCAAAAATGAAAATTCTGTAACATTATTTCACTGACGTTTAAACGAACATTTTGGAGTTAACCTTCAGAATACAGTCAAAATACATTGTGTTTATGTGAGCCATTACTTATTCTATTCTATTAAACAGACAAATCCAACAACAAATTCTGCCGAAAAGGGACATTTATCTTTGATGTGCTTGCATTGCATTATGATCATTATACATTAAATATAGAACATGACATGCATTTATTGAATCAGTGTTAGCAAATACAGGTATATTTATTGAAAACAATTAGTGAATAGTGCACGACCAATAAAGCAACCCTAATTGCCTGTTCTAAATGGAATTCACCCAAAGATACTCAACATTTTAAAATAGTCTTGACATTTTTGAAAATAATTAACAGGTAAGCCAAATCTAAGAGAAAGAAAAATTCTGATTTCCATAGTTTTTGCTCATCTTCCGAGAGAACATTTTCGGAGGTAAAATGAAACATTGATATCCCTGTTTTTAATAATTGTATTATTAATTATATTTAAAATGTAACATTAGCATGACAGTCATTTAAGTGCAGCCTTTGAAAAAATATATAGCCAAACATAAATGTGTAAAAATGTTGAACAGATTAATGGAGAAAAATATTTACCGACTAGTTATTCCAGTGTCGACTAGCAGCATCAGAACCATTTAGTCAACTAGTCTCGCAAATCCCTAGTTCACAGAGAACACATTTTCCCATTGTTTTTCTATAGAAGTGCACAATATGGACATCTTTGACCATATTCCACCATTTTTCACAGTGTTTTCAGAATCCTGCGCATGAGCACTACGTTTTTAGATGCCATGTCAGTTTAAAAAAAATCATCTTGTGATAGGTGTGTAAGTGGATAAGCTACTCAAAAATAATAATACTCAATAAATTACTAGTTATTTCTTTAAAACTATAAACAGATTACTTTAATGATTACTTCATGGACACAGGAATCACATTACTAATTATATTACTTTTTAATTACGTTCTAATTCACTTCACAGAAAGGCTTTTGGTGTTATTTCTGCTCAATGAATTCACAATGTATTAGCTCATTCATTGTTATTGTCACTTCAGATTTCACAAAAACACAGACGTACATATGAACATAATTCATGTTTAAAATGTATTCAAAACAAATAATATAATTTCAGAAATATGTGTAACCCAAGTGTTATACTTATAGTTAAGTCAGTAACTATAATCTGATTACATGACTTTAAATCATCATGAATTACACTACTTTTTGGCTTTAAAAGTAATTACATTAGTTACAATTACAACTAATTACTTTGTAATCAGATTACACCAACACTGCTTGATGCAACGACATTTTGTTTTATTTGTTGCGCTGTGTCTCACTTTGTTTTAGTACAAAGACATGTTTGGTCTGAACGACCCCTTACTCAACCTTTCTTTCTTCAGTGGAACACAGAAGATATGCTGAAAGTAAATGAGGCTTACATTCTGCCTAACATCATATTCTGCGAAACTCATATAGGTTGAGAATAAAAGTGTGAGTATATAGTTAAATTTTTAGGTGAACTATCCATTTTACCCCAGGTTACTCCAGGGAGGCTACAGGGTAACTTAATATGGTGATGTCATCCAGGGTCGTAACCATATGATGTTTAGAAAAACATTCCTCCAATGCCTTGCATCCATCTCAGTGTAATGTTAGTGAAAGTTGTATTCTGAACAAACCTGTGATCCCCTGTCACACAGGCTTGAAAGAGTACCATCATTCAGCTGAGAAACCTTCATCAGAAATCCACTCCACAAAGTCCTCTCTGCTGAGCCTGTAAGTTAGTAAGCATCTGAGTTAGGAGTGCATCTGTGTGCATGTCAGCAATATTGTTAGGTTCTCTGACATAGGAATCATTTAGGTGGACTACTCCTCAGTGCAGGCCGGATTCTCAGAGCCCCCAGTATACCAGCAGGCTCCTTTCATTTTTAATGGTCTACAAAGAAAGAGAGCTTCAGAACATCTTAAGATTTAAAAGCTGTTGGCTCTGGAGGCTCGCTCGCCTCTCCACACTGGCACTGTAAACTTCACTGATGAAGCTCCATTAGGCCTGCTGGATCTATTTCTGCACTTCAATAACTCCTAAATGAAAGACGATGTACCCAATTAGTCAAGCAGCCGGCATCTGAAAATGGTTGACTTTGGCTTTTGGCTCACTCCTCTGGCATCCTGTAAATATTGACTGTAGTTGATTGGAGAAGTGTGACAGTGGCTGTAGAATTAGCTTGGGTGGTTTATGCAAGCATGTGCAATGTGTATGTATATGTGTTTTCTGCGTGATGGGCTGAGCTGTTCCATTCACAGCATTAGTCTGACACTAACTGGCATCTGGATATACACATCATCTGTGTATATGTGCAAGGGTTGTCACAATATAAAAACTTCAGTTCTGCATGTACCAACGGCAGTGAAATTTCATTAAACTTGATACCGGTTTTGATACCACAGCAAAAACTATTAAGCTGTTGAACACTCCTTATTTGAAAAAAAGATAAATTAAACTCAAGCAATGGAATGTATTCTTTAAGTGGTTAAGTATACATTGCTTCAATTTTAATCAAATAAATACAAATTACATTACAAGCAATAGAATAAATAAAATAGAACAAAGATTCAAATGAAAGAAACATTATTTATATTTTGATAAATCAGTATCAAGTATTCAAGTAAATATCCCCATATTAAAATAAAAACAAAAACAAATGCTATTTGGCTGATTATAACCTGCAAGGTCTAATGCACAGATCTGATGTTTTAACACATATTTGATTGTTTTGTCCCACTTGTTTACATTCATTTAAAGGGAAAGTTCCCCCCTGGGGCGTCTCTAGGATTTGTAAAATAAAAAACTATATATGTTTTTCTCATTTAAAGAATGCATTAAACACTGATGTAAATTTAAAATGCTAATTTAAAGCAATCGAACTATAGCTGCCTTAGACTTATTAGGACAAAATGTGTCCCAACTGTAAGTCCACTGTGATGTGGTACATATCGGGGCTGTCCCCAGTTTTAAAGTGATGTCTGGTCACTCTAACTGTGAATGCCAAACCTGCACTATATGGTAAATAATAAAACAAGTTGTGTGTCATGAAGAAGGATAACTGTGTGAAGACATTTGGCATACAGTGTGAGGATTAATCTTAATAAACATCTTAATAATATGTGTGTGCATGCGTGTGTGTGTGTGTGTGTCGTTTTTTTTTTTTTCAATTGCTCAGTCACTGTTCACATGCATTGCATCTTTTTTCCATGCAATGAAAGTGAATGGAGACTGAGTCTAACATCTCCTTTTGTGTTTCACAGAAGGGAAAAAAAAAAAAATAGTTTGGAATGACATATCATATAAATGACATAATTTTAATTTTGGAGTGAACTGTCCCTTTAAGAGAAACTGACTGGTAACATTAATACCTTGCCAAGATGGGTATTTTATTTAGTCAGACAGCTCTTGAGGCAGTAATGGGTACCATGATACAGCAGAACGACTGTTATCAATATTTTTTTTTACTTTTTAGTATCAACTTCTCTAATGTCTACTTTTTTTAGTGCAGAGCAGAATAACTAAAACCCAGTGAAGTGTTTCCCTAAGGAGCCACTAAAGGTAGTGCAGTGGATGTGGGCTGTTTCTGGATGATGGTTGTTAGATTTGTGGCAAGCAGAACTCTGCTGCAGCACTGCACAGTTTAATGGTAGTGTGGATCACTGCATTGGTGTGAACTACAGTTGTGATGTGGTCTTCACGGTCTTGCAGTACTTATTTGGCAAGCAAGAATATGACATCCAGCTACCCACACTGATACAAATTGGGAGGGAATGTTCATATGGATATGCCACCCCATCTGTTTGGAAACAGCATTGTTTGTGTGAGCCACTGTATGTGCTTTAGGCATGGGTAATGGGCATCTGAGTGTGTGTGAATGTGTCTGTCATACCCTCTGATTTGGATCTGTTATTCTATGGGGCTCAGAACATGCTCCAGAACATACTACATGCTCCAGAAAAGGATGAAAGAGATAAAACACAGATTTGGTTAAAATTACAGCTGTCAGTTAACGTTAACACGTGATTAATTAACAATGTTTAACGTGTTAATTTTTCATAATCGTGATTAACGCATTTACCATTAATACAGCATTAACCAGCATAAACACTTGTTGGAAGGCCAGAAATTTTGAAATGAGTCCGCCCAGAGTCATTACATTGACATAAAAACACACAACAGCGCTTGTGTCAGTGATCAAATGATGGAGAAAGGAGCTCTTAACGCTATTTGATGTACAACATCAAGTCTTAACCATAACCAAAGCGCAAAATGGATCGTTTTTGTCTGCAATCACTTTTCATGTGGAGTTTTAAGCGACATGAATGCGATTTTATGATTGCTGTAGCAAAGCAGATATCTACAGTCTGCTGGAAGATTAATATTTTGGAGGATGAGAGTTTTAAGAGATTTATTGTCCATTAAAATGAAAATGCATCCAATGTGGGGACTAGTTCTTTCAATTAGTCAAACTCCCACTTAGACCTTGGGAAACATTTTAAGTTACTTGAATTTGTGCTATTTTAGTACATTTCTATCTTTATACAGTGGAAGGCTTTAGCTGGAAAATGTTAATAAATCATTAGGTAGTTACATATTGTTTTGTTTTTCTTTCCTAAGATGGAAATAAAAGCATTTTGACAGGAAAATATGTATTTATAGTGTCAAATTTCAGCACTTTAAAAATCTGTGATTAATCACAATTATTTAGAAAAAAATTTGATTAATCGTGACTTAATATTTTAATCGACTGACAGCACTAGTTCAAATTAAAAGTTAAAGGCATTGTTTACTTAAAAATGAAAATTGTGTCATCATTCACTCACCTTCATATTGTTCCAAACTCATATGACTTTCTTCCATTAGAACCCAAAAGGATATGTTAGGCTGAATGTTAGCTTCAGTCATCATTCATTTTCATTGTATGGAGATAGAGCCCGAAGCCATTTGTTTTGAGAATAATGGCTGGCTGATGAAGTTATTGGCTGGCTAGCCGGCTCAGCCAAAACCTAAATGGCTGCTGCAGCCGCCAAACTTTTCATAGCTGCAAATGGCTGAAGCTGCCACTTCATGTCTACAGATGTCTATGTTCAGTGGTGGACAGTAACAAAGTAAATGTAATTCGTTACTGTACTTAAGTAGCTTTTTTGTGTATCTGTACTTTACTGAAGTATTTAAATTTGGGGAGACTTTTACTTTAACTCCACTACATTTCAAAGTCAAATATCTTTTTACTCTACTACATTTTCAAAATCAGTCGTTCCTTTTTATTTATGAGTGGATAAAAATGGAACTGGTCAAACGAGCCACCAATCACAGTACAGCGCGCTTTGTCTTGAACTTGCCTTGGCGGCATCTGCTAAGCGCTGAACCAGGGGTGCGTTTCCCAAAAGCATCGTTAGCCAACTATGGTAGCAAGTTCGTCGTTATCATCATAGTTCAACAAGTCGGTGTTTCCGAAACCATCGTTCCAACGAACATTCGCAAACAGCATCGCAGAGTTGTGTGGTTGGAACGACAGCTCTCAACCTGTGGTTAGAAGCAGAGTTTCTTGTTATTATAACATGTGGGCTTAATAAATTATTATCTTGAGCCAAATAAGCAAGATGACATTCAGTACAATCAGTATCTTTTATTTAGAAGACATACAAATGTCCTTTATGTCTTTTAGTTTGTCAATAGATTTAAAGCACCGTTTTTGAAGAGTGCTCATGTGCGTAAGAACGAGCCTATGATTGAATCTGGAAATAAAGCAAATAACTGAGAAAAATATGAGAGAGTCCTCAGATGACATGTCCGTAATTTATAGCAAAACATCTAGCATTAATTCGATCATTAATTCGAACAGATTCATTAAAAGTAGTTTTTAATCCACCACATGTGTGACATCATTAACCAACGTGGTTGAACAACCAATTTGTGACAATACGGTTTTGGGAAACAGTCGTGACTAGCAAGTTGATTTCTTCAACAGTGCATCGTACTCACGGTAGTGGAGCAGCAAGTTACGTTGTTGTACGGGAAACGCACCCCAGAGCCATTAAATATGAGAGTTGCTAACATAGACGGTTGCGACAGTGATCTCGCCGCCCGTGTCACGTGATTCGTGTAGCTCTCAATAGTTCCAAACAAATTGCGTTGCCAATGATTTTAAGCGGGGCAGAGAGCAGCAGCTATTATTGCAGCAATTATCGTTAAATATTGACGCATAATGTACATTGCTTATTATGTTGACACTAAAATGACTTGCATATAATAGCATTGTTTTTCTGGAGAGTAGCAGAAACGCTGCATTAATACGTTTTTGTGTTTAATTTTGGAGGAAATTGGCTGCTCCCATAACATAGAATATATATATATATATATATATATATATATATATATATATATATATATATATATATTCTATGTATGTGTGTGTGTGTGTGTGTGTGTGTGTGTGTATGTGTGTGTATATATATATATATATTTATATTTAATGGCATTGTGCAGGTTTATGTGAATGTATCATAACATTAAGATGTTAATAATTATGACCATAGACGCTCGAGAAAAATATATACAGTAAATACTGTAAATGTATTATACCTTATGGGAACAGTCCCTTCCCTCCAAAATTAAACACACAAAAAATGTATTCAATTCAAATATATATATATATATATATATATATACACACATATATATACACACATATATATATATATATATATATTAGTAGTATATATATATATATACACACATCTGACTAATTAATGTCATATTATTAATAGATTGGTGTGCCAAGAGTGACATTAGTCTTCATGTAGACTGAGTTAAGCAAGAGTCTTGTGACAAATTATAATAGGACATTATGGCCATAAAAAATCATAGTACTTGGATACTTAAGTACATTTGAAGGCAAATACTTTTGTACTTTTACTCAAGTGAATTTTTAAAGGCAGCACTTCTACTTTTACTTAAGTAATATTTTACCTTGAGTATCTTTACTTTAACTCAAGTACATGGTATGTGTACTTAGTCCACCACTGTCTATGTTATACTGATTTACTAGATCTCAATATTTCCAAGCAATGCATGGCTTACACTATATTTCTACAAAATGCAATACAATGTAATAAAGAAAACACCAGATTTTACTTTCACAACGTTTGTACATATTTATTTTGTAGTCTGTATGCTACTAAACATTTTCACATAGCCTACAATGTGTTGTGTTTAGGCTAAATGCATGTAGGCTAAGTTGTATACAATAACTTGGCATTATCATGGATGAAGCTTATCATATTACACCTTGATTAAGAATGCAAACTTTTGTTGAATTTTATGAGAAATCTACAGACGCATAAACAGACGAAGTGTAGTAAAATAAAGACCTAAATGTGTATTTCAGACTTTTTTCACCACAAGTCTGAAAGAAGACATGTTATTGAAGACAAATATCCAAAAATCTCAAAATTGACCAGTAAAAAAAAACTATGTTTTTGCCTGCCGTGTCTCGCCTTAATATAAACACACACTGTTATCAGTAGCCTATTATTTTGGACAAAGTTTTGCACATTTCACTTCAATGTACACTGAAGCATGCGTCGTGAATTAGCAATGTGGAAACGGTGGTTTGTTACTGCAGTAATATCACGTTCAGTGCTATACATCTCTCCGTTCCAGAATATTTGGTTCATAACATCAATCTTTGATTCAGGTGTTTGTGCAACCGTGCCCTGAAGATTTAACAAAAGTCTGGGTAGGCCTAAGTTAAGAAAAAAGTAAGTAGGAATTAGGAAAGTATGTGAGAAGTGAGATCAAAATTACCTTGCTTGCTTCTTTCCGCCATTTCACCTCAGTCGCGAGAAAAACATGCATCGCTTCTTCTGTACGGAAAAGCGAGCAATTTTAATTGGTCGTAATTCACTGTGAGTCTGTGTATCGTAGCAACGGGCACAAGACTGCGTTGTTATGAATCCAGTGGGAAAATAGATCTCGTGTATTGTTTATATAGTTCGTGTGTGTATGTCTCTATGTGATAGAATTATTATTTGATGCAAATAATTCTAGCCGGCTCAGCCAAACTTTATCAGATGGCGGCTCAATTTGGCTTACGAAATTATTGGCTGGCGGCGGCTGAAATTCTAAATGGCGCAAATGGCGGCGCCTGGCGGCGGCTTCGGGGTGTATATGGAGAAAATAAAATGCAATGAAAGTAAGTGGTGACTGAACCAAATATCATGGCTAAAATCAAATTCCCTTAAAGGCAAGTCAGATCACTCAGCGGCCATGTTTGTAATGCCTTCCATTCCTAAAGCCGCCATATTAAGCTTTATGATTTCTCCTATTCATAAGTTTTCCACTAACCCAAGGTTATAATATTTTTTTATATGTTTAATTTAGTTTTTATTTATATTCCGTTTAAAAAAAAAAATTGCTCCAGTTAAGTTTAGTTTTCATTTTGTTTGTTATTTCTTTGTTAGTTTTAGTTTTTGAATATTTTATAGTTTAGTTTATCATTACATTTAGTTTTTATTTTAGTTTAGTTTTTATATCAAGTGATACATATACAATGGGGAAAACAAGCATTCGTTTAGGGTCGTATAGCTGGACACCCAAATGTACAGTTTGTAAATAATATTTATAATATTACAAATCTTCATTTAAGACCAACTGAATTTCATTACTGATATTGCAGTAGAAGAAAACACATGATTATTATTTAAGAATGTATCTTTTTTATTGAACTTTAACCACAAAATCCTCTTTAGTATATTTTACATGAGAAAGTAAGTCTTGTCGCAACGCTGAAAACTGAACATCAAACAAAACTCTATACCTGTTCCAAATGAAATGTAAAACAAATCACTTATTGATGGTGTAAGTCAGAATGTGTGAAAAGACTGTGTGTGTGTGGGAGAGAGAGAGAGAGAGAATAAGTCAGAATAAATGTCTGAATATGATATTGTTTCTGTTCTCTTTGTTTTTACATAATGCATTGGCAACACAACAAACAGTCATTCCAATAAAGCTTGAAATGTGTCATAATTGAAGTCCCAGATGTGGCTAACATGTTTTCTCGTGGTGACCAGATTTTGAAAGTCTCAAACTGGGACACCTGGGGGGTTTGGGATACATTCATATATATATATATATAGATTTTATTTAATACACTATTAAAATATGTAGCTAAATTCAATATAACACTTTTAGTATGCTCAATTTTATTTTATTATATATTGTTTTATACTATTTTAACCACATTTTAGATATTTGTAAAATGTAAAAATTCCATATAGCCTATTCTATCCATATGATGTCAATGATATGACATTTCGGTGCTTGAAATTTGTTGTCACCTACACATTTTTACACAGAATTTGCAACGTTGGGACATAAAAGTTAAAATACTATTCCACATTTTCACATTTAAGTGCTTGTACTGTTTTATTTTTTAAATGCAGCTGTATGAATATGACCTGCAATCTCTTATTTAATACTGTGGCCATGGGAAAGTGAACTTTGACAGTGACAGCAAAATATTTCAATTCCATTTTCACATGTACAAAGAAATAGATCAGCTTCTTTCAGCTTATTGAACATGCATTTTCATTTGGGCATTTCTAGTTTGCATTGGTTGATGACAGAGAGCAGCAGGGAGCGCCAAACGTGAGTCGTTGTCATGGTAACCAGATTCTGAGCCGATTGCTGTAAAACTAGAATCAAGGTTTTGTCAAATCATCATGCAAAGTAATCAAATATCTTTCCTTCCCTGCAATCGATACCAGACATGACACCAAGAAGGGAGTTGAGGATATTTAATTTCAAAGAAAGAAAAAAAAAAACAGCCTAACAACTGAAACCGGTGCAATAATTATTTAATTTTTTAGAGAAATGAGGACACACCTTGTATATCTGGAAACAACTTCTGGTAGCCCTAGTTTTCTACATGCTTTGCTTCGAGGGGTGTTAAGTAACGAATTACAAATACTCACGTTACTGTAATTAACAATTTTTTCCCCCAAGAATTGTACTTTTTTTAAGTAGCTTAAAAATGGTATACTTTTATTTTTACTTGAGTATATTTTAAGTGCTGTAACTTAGTACTTTTAATGCACTATTTTCCCTCCGTCTGTGTTTGCTACTTCCCTGTCCTGATTTAATTTTTATCTATCAACACGATTGACTAGGGGAGTCTCGTGACTCCCGTCATATCAAATCACATGTAAAAAACTTGAGCGGCAGCAGCAGATTTGGCACCAACTGTGGAGGATGTGGAGAATGCCTCAAGCATAGTTTACAGCCGAACATCTGGGCAGCACCTGGAAGGGCTTTTCACAGTGAAAAAGGCCAATTGCTTGATTGTGTCATGTGAGTTTAACTTGCTCAAGCCAGATATCAGCATTAATCCTGCCTCTAATTTGAAAAAACATATCGAGGTAGATTTCATATTTCTGCTCACTAGATTCTGTGTGTCTATAATGTTGCCTGTAATTTAACTATTTTATATATCACTGGGATTATTGGGCTGCTGTAAGAGATTAATCCAATGTTTTCAATAGGGCTGGGCAATAAAATTATCTAGATGTCCATCTGAAAAAAGTGAGGTGTCCTCGATCAAACTTTTGAGTAGTTTTCTATATTTAGCCTATGTGTCTAGAAAAGGGGTGTTCATCAATCACGATAGCAAAAGCACCACTGGTTGGTTGATCTAGATGAAATATAAAAGAGTGACTTTTTATTTTACTTTAGCTGCAAGCTATTTGATTGACAGTCGGCTAATGTTTGAGCGCTAATGCCGTTACTCACCTAAATGGTCAAATACAATTTATAATTCCGCCAGTACCTGTCTTTATGAGGATTTAATGTAAAGGCAGTCGTTTATGTCTAAAGTGAATTCAAACAGTGGGACAAAAAGCGTATTTGCATCAAAATGTCAGACTTGAAGTGTACATTTAACTGAATGTTAAGTGTACATTTAACTGAATGCATATCACTGTCTAGTATGTCATACAAATGCTATTAATCAAACAACAATAACAAGGAAATGAGAAAACCACTCACTACTTTTGGCTGAATAACTTTAGTAGCTTTAAAAGTATTAATGTAATAGAATAAAACAGTGACATTTTAAATAATATATATATTTTTTGAAAATATTGTTAGTTTTTAATAATACTGACCCTTGATGTAGAGAGTGTGTTAATTGGTATAATAAATTACCAGAAAAGTAGAGATGATAAAATAATTTATAATTATGCTTAGCCTTTATAAAGATAGAAAAGTATAAAAATTTGCAGAGCAATACTTCAACAGAATACTCTACCAGTCACAAACTTCATAAAATTGTGCATCATGCATGAGAATGAGAACACAACTCTTTCTGGGCTTAAAAGAGACAAAAACTAAATCAATGTTCAACATTGTATCTCAAAAGTAGGACAATGTGGCCCCCCATGAGCTACTTAAAGAAATAATTCACACAAAAATGAAAATTCTCTTATCATTTACTCATATCCCTCATGCCATCTGTCTATGACTTTCTTTTTCAGAACACAAATTAAGATTTTTAGAAGAATATTTCAGCTCTGTAGGTCCATTCAAATATAATTTTTATGCCTCAAACAGCTCATAGAAGCAGCATAAAAGTAATACATACAACTCAGTGATTTAATCTATGAATTCAGAATTTATATGACAGATGTAGGTGAGAAACAGATCAATATTTAAGTCAATTTTTGCTAGAAATTCTTCTCTCTGCCCAGTAGATGGCAATATGCATGAAGAATGCAAATCACCAAAAACACAAGAAGAAAATGAAATTTAAAGTGGAGATTGACTCCAAGGATAATTAGTAAAAAGGAATTAAATACTGATCTGTTTCTCACCACATCTAACATATCGCTTCTGAAGACATGGATTAAACCACTGGAGGCACATGGATTAGACTACATTTATGCTGATTTATGTGATTTGTGGAGTTTCAATATTTTAGCACTGATTCAATTTCATTGTATGGACCAAAAGAGCTGAGATATTCTTCTAAAAATCTTAATTTGTGTCCTGCAGAATAATAAAGGCATACACATCCAGGAATGCATGAGGGTGAGTAAATGATGAGAGAAAAAAAATCTTTTTTGGGTGAATTTTTTAAGTGTGATGTAGCCCATGTACCAAACAATTTTCCATTACCTGCTCTACCTCCTCTATTGTGCAGGACATGACGTGCCAAGTGATCCTGCTTATTTGTATTTTGAATTACATTTGCATTGTTTGAACATGTTTTATGTACAACATTAACGCTCTTTCGGCATTAAGGGAAATTTAGATCCTACACATAAACTTATTTTAATGTAATTGTTTCATACATTATGTTTTAAAATGGTGATCAGTGTATTGTAAATCTATACACTGATCACCATTTTTTATTTTTTTTAATTTTTATTGTAAATAACTTTTTTTATTTTTCATTTCTGTTATCATGTCTCCCTTTTAACTTTTTTTATTTTTCATTTCTGTTATCATGTCTCCCTTTTAATTTTTTTAATCAGATTTATGTAGTTTTTATTATAAATAAGTGATGTATTTTAAAAGTTGGCATGCAGTGTTCATTATAATGGGGCATAAGTTTTGCAGATCAGTACACAATACTTACTACTCATGAATACTTTTAAGTGAGCTACTCTTTTACTCTTACTTGAGTAGTTTTTTAGGACAGCTACTTTTACTCTACTAACACTACATTTTTGGGAATTAATAGTACTTAAGGATGATTTTTCAGTACTCTTTCCACCCCTTTTTGCTTCTCTCCATGATGTACTGTAGTGATTCCCTCCTGCTTTGTCTTTGCTAATGTAATGAACAAAAGGCCAACTGCTAGTGCTATCGCCACCTAGAGGCAGCTTTATGTTAAGGTGATAGCGAGTTTAAAGTTTTAAAACCTATTGAAACAAAAATGAAATCTAAAAATTTTTTAAGATTATTTTTATTTTATTTTAGTTTTTTCAGAGCCAAGGAAATTTACTTTAGTTTAGTTTCATTTTTTCCAATTATGTTTGAATATAGTACATGTGTTTCAGAGGCAACTGCATGAGCTTTCCTTTACATTCTTTGACACATGCACTACATGTCTGTGGATGTGTCAAGTTGAGGGATACCCCCTTATGTTCTCTGTTCTTTGAAGCATAGAACTGGGTACAGTTAGAGCTGTCATCCTTGTGCTGGGGAGACTGAGGCAGAGGCACCTCCACTGAATCCTCTGTTGCGCAGGTCCTGCAGCTCATACTAGTAGGGGAGGGTTTGCACACAGATTTTCATGCTGTTTACACTGTGTTTGTGACAACAAATCCTGGCCACAGCAGTGTACAGCCCTTCAAGACTATTTCATCCCTCCTGGAGCTGCTGCGTGGAGAGGCTGTAAAGAGCAAAGCAGACTGGAGAACCAGTGGAAAAACTAGTTTGAGTATGAAAAGAGAGTGCCCAGCAGTTGGCCGTGATGAAAATATGACATTTCTTCTAGAATGGAGAGAGTACCCACCAAGCAGAAAACAAAAGATATGGAGAAAATAGGGATCTGCTGTTTGTATGAGTGGTAGTGTTGGAATGGGGTCTCCATTGGTGGAAGCTTGTTGAGCTTTGGATGATTCACTGCTGCAGCTCCACCTTCAAAGACCATGTTACCAGAAACTGTCGGCACATACCATCAGGGCCGGCCCTAGCATTTTGGGGGCCCTAAGATTTTCAAAATGGGGCCCCAATACAGAAAACACAGTGAAAAAAAGCACCACACATTGTCCCCCCATAAAGAATGCTGGTGCCATTGTGGCAAACCAGTTTTCTCAAAAAAAAAATTCCCCCCAATGTTCATAAACATTTCTCCATTCAAAATACTAGGGAAAAGGTTTATTCTGTCAGTGTGCCTGCTGTAGATACATTTCAGGGTGCTCATCATTTATGCCTAAATACAGCTCGTGTTTCTGTCATTACGCCTTGCGATGTTCAGAGTGGGACCACTGACACATGAATTCCGTCTCTACAAAGTGATGTGTGGTTGCTACCAAACTCTGTTGCCATGAAAACGGATCCACCCTCTGATATCGTGCTTTCCATTTGGACAGGTGTGTTGCCGCAAGGTGATAACGACAGATGCCTCCTCCACGGGGGGCCATCCAAATGCATATGAGGGTCATCCAGTCTATGGGGTTTGGACAGGCCAGTGGCAATATTGGCACATAAACTGTCTAGAGATGTTCACAGTGCTCCTGGCATTAACGTTTTCCCTCCTGGAGATTCAGGACAGCCATGTCCTCATCCAGTCAGACAACTGGATGGTGGTGTCCTACATCAATTGCCAGGGAGGAGTGCGCTCTCATGCTATGCTGAGGCTGGCACTTTGCAGTCTTCTGTGTGCATGGGACAATGTCCTGTCACTATGAGCCATACAAGTTCTGTGTCTGTTAAATTTGGGGGCAGATCTCCTTTCCAGACAGGGCTTTGTGTCCAAAGAGTGGACATTACATCCTAAGATTATGGAACAAATCTGAAGAAGGTTCGGCATAGCAGACGTGGACCTGTTCACTTCGAGTGAGATGTCGCACTGTCCCCTCTGGTTTCCCTCTCGCCCACGGCACTGCTGGGCATCGATGCGTTGGTGCATCAGTGGCCGATAGTGAGTCTTTACGCATTTTTACAGATCAGTGGTAGAAATCAGTGAAGCATTTGCATCCCCGGCCGTACTTGTGGAATTATGGGTATAGCCCCTCAGCGGGGCGCTCATTTGAATGATGGGTTATCCCCTGCTGTGGTTGATACCATTCTAAATGCTAGAGCTCCATCAACTAGGAAGCTTCATACGTTCAGCTGGCATATTTTTGCTTCTTGGTGTACAACATGAGGTGAAAATCCAGTTCACTGCCCTGTCTGTACAGTGCTGGAATTTTTGCAGGTGCGTCTCAGGCCCGGGGTTGCCCTGGCAACACTTAAAGTCTATGTTGCCACTAAAGCGGCTGAGCATGTGCTTATCAATGCAATGCGAGATAATATTGGCCATACTAGCCAGTGGCATAAGTCAGAACAGTTGTTTGTGTGCTTTGGTGATGACAACAGGGGTGTTTCGGTGTCCAAGCAATGGCTGTTTATTGATGCAATTTCAAGTGCTTACTAAGCGTACAGTTAGCCTTTGGGTGTTCAAGCCCATTCTACAAGGAGCATGGCATCTTCATGGGCTTTGGTTAGAGGTGTTTCCTTGGTGGACATTTTTATAATGGCAGGGTGGTCCTCTCCACATACATTTGTTAGATTTTAAAATTTGGATGAGGGGTTGACTCCTGGTTCCCAGGTTTTCTCTGTCGAAACAGGATTAACCTAATAATTCCTTAATTTATGTGGATGATTTAGCTCGCTTGTGTGGCGCTATCTGCTTGCCACACTGGCTTAGATAGTTAGCAGCTACTGTTTGCATGGCGTGAATGTATATCGCTCCCATAGCATTCATCTCGATGGTGCGAAAGCGAGCGCCTTTATGGATCTCATGATGTAGCTCCCTAGGGGCGTCGCTTAAGTGCCATTAGTCAATAAATTGGTGTGATTGTATAAGGGTTTCAGACCACGTGACCCTCAGATGGTGTCCCATAGCGTTCATGTGCTGCATCTTGTTCCCACTCAGGGAACCAGGGTTATGTTATGTGAATAATGTTATTTAATATTTTCCCAAACCTAAACCATGATTAAATACATTGTCTTTGGAATGAGGAATGCATATTACAGGTTATTGAACTACATCAGTCATTTGTATTGCATTAATACATTTTAAATGAGTAACCAAATTTGTTCACTGACATTTCCTTACTTAAAGTGTTTGTTAGGACTGGGAGGATGGCTAAAATTTGATGTCTGTATTTAGTTTGTTGATATATTGGTCTCAGTGAGAATAAAAGTCGTTCCTTTTCGTGTGAGCCTGTAAGTCATACGATATCTTATGATTTCGCCAGCTCATATGAATAACGAATTATAAATTGTCATGAGACTATGCTGTCCAAAACCCTGTTTAACCCAGCCAGCTGACCAGCTGAGAAAACCATGGTGGTTTTAGCTGTTTTTATTTCAGTAGGGTCATCAAAAAAGAAATAAAAGGTGCATATATATATATATATCTCAAGTTATATGTTGATGCTTGTTTAGCTACTCTGTTACACAAATGCAAAGTTGTCTCTGGAGATCAGGATGCTATAAAAAACTATTATCTAGTTTATAAAGTATTTGACACTTTCAAATGGATTTGTAGGGGCCAAACCTCTTTTTGTCAGATCGATGTAAGCACACACACAAAGAGCTTTTTTGCAAGGTGTTATTTAGAACCGCTCATTAAATCTGAGTGGAGAGATTAATTGCGTGTTGTGTTTGGGTTGATAAGAGATTTAGGTATTGATCCATTTCTTCAGGCCTTTAAAGGAATGCGTTGCTTCCCAGGGAGGAGAACAGAATGACAAAATTATCTCTGAAAGCCACTGATAGGAGGAAGACAACAAAACCAAAATGACTCAATACTTTTTGACTATTGTTACTATTTAGTAATTTACTACTGGTACTAATTTATTCAGCTTTTACTTTTTTCAAAGTGACATACACTAGCCCATGCTTGTGTATTGTTCACCCAAAAAATTTAAATTCTCTCATAATTTACTCACTTTCATGCCATCCCAGATGTGCATGACTTTCTTTCTTCTTCTGAACACTCAGATTTTTAGAAGAATATCTCAGCTCTGTTGGTCCATACCATTGTCACCATTCACTTGTGTTTAGCAGAAGAAAGACAGTCCTACACATCTGGGATGGCATGGGGGTGAGTAAATGATGAGAGAGTTTTTTTTTTAAATAGTTTCTTCAGTTTAATGTGCAGAGACAAGTATATTGTAAGTAAGCATTTGTTGGTTAATTTCTCTGTAGGTGCTCAGAAACACATTTTGCAATAAAATTGAAATACATTGTTTTATATACTTATAATCAATGACTATAAATCAATAGTTTTATATTTTTCCATAGTTTTTAATATGATTACATCATTCACAATGCTTTATGGGATCACAGTCTTGTGTCTTTGTCTTATTTCCTGCTTTTAAAATATTTTGTAATGTTGGTTGGGTTCATGTCTTTAATGAGGAATACATTTGAAACTCTAGGGAACAAATCAATGCGAAAAATACTTTCAAGAACTAAAATATATGGAAAAAGTGGACAGAAACTGTTGCGCTCTATATAGTTAGGATCACCCCTTGACTTTTTGAGAAAGGACAGACATCTCTAGATCAGCTTTTTATGATTTGTCTTATGAAGTCTTTTGAAGGCAGATTGAAAGTCTTAGTACTCAGACATGTGCAATTTTCCATTATCAATTCACATGGTCGATCTCATCACAGATGTGCCATCAATGTTCAGCTCTATATCTCACATCCTCTTTCTGTCTCCAGCTCTGTTCTCACTCAGATGCTCTCAGCTTGTTACTATGACATTTCAACTTGATGGCTACTTGTCACTTCAGGCTCAACCTCGACATGACTGAATTCCTCCTCCCCGCTTTTCCAAGACCTCCTTCACTTAATCTCTCACCATTTCAGTTGAAGGTCGTCACTGATCATGTTGTGGCAGATACTTCAAGTACTTCAACATATGGATTATTAGGCTGTTTCTTTGACCCCTACTCTAACCATCTTCAGGCTTTTGTTCTGGCTTGACTAGATTAAGGCAGTTCACTCATTTCTACTCTGCTTGCACTTGCTGGAACAACTGTTGAGGAAATTCAAAATGCTAAGTGTCAGAAATTAAAATTTCTATTTAGGGAAAATATTAGTCTCTGGTGCTTTTTTTTAAACTTCATAAGTGTTCTGTTCCCTTGGCTCAGCTGGCACTAGTAACACCAAGGTCATGGGTTGATTCCAAGGAAAGTGTCTTTATGTGAACACAGGTACACACAAATACATTTCCGTAAGGTGTCGAAAAAATTTGTAAAAAATAATGGCATCAACTACAGTATAAGAAATAAGAAGACCCACGTGTGCTTACATGGTTATTTATTAAATATCAAATTTGGAGCATAAAGTGTGCAAGCCCCTTTGTTTCTTATATTCGATTCCCAGGGAACTCACAAACTGATTTTGTTTTTAAATAATTATAGTGCACTGTTAGTCACTTTGGGTGTCTACCAAATGCTTAAATGTAAATGCAAATTTTTAGGGCATATTTTTTCAACCATGTAATATATATTTGTCATATTTAGAAATATTTGTATTTATTCATTAAAATTAAATATTTAATTCTTTAAAATAAACTCTGAAACTAAAATACTTATAGTGTATTCTATTCAAGTTGGATGTGTCTACTTGATATCACAGATCAATGACCATAAATGCGTTCCATTGCAAGACAACGTGTAAGGAAACAAACTGTAACGCTCACGATAGCAGAGGTTCGACTGTCACCAGAGATGTCTCTGACCGTATACTCAAAAGAGAGTATAATTTACCATGTTTTGAACACCTGTTTCTGCAAACGTTTGTTCAACAAGCTTTAATGTTATGCAATGTAGGAACTTTGACTCAGTTATAGGGTTGCAACGGTATGAGATTTTCACGGTATGATAACAGTCTCAGAAAATATCACGGTTTCACGGTATACGGTATTACACAATTACTATTGAAAACAGAAGGGTTATTTTATTTATTTATTTATTTTTGAGCTTTATTATAATTGAAACTTGACAATTTGATTGAAGTATGTGTTACACTTTTAAGAATGATGCAGTGTCCACTCTTGGTACATATGTGTAAAAAAAGTCTCCATTTTGAAAATAAATAAATAGAAAAAATAAAAAACTTACAGAATTATAATAAACAGAATTATAAACATGATAAAATTTCATGTAACTATAACATGTTATATAACTAAAGCATGTTAGTTTACATGTTATCATAGCATGTTAAATGAAAAATAACATCAGCTGTGTGAGCTTTTGTAGTAATGTGCTATGATTATTAACAGTTAACATATACTGTAGGTGTGCGACAGTGAGGCCAGACTGCTCTTGTCTGTACCTTTAACTCAGTGCTTCTCAACTGGTTTTGCTTCAGGACAGATTTTACATTGGAAATCAAGTGTCGACCTGCCATAGATTAAACGTAACCTGTATTTAATGTATCCTGGGTTGCATTTCCTTTTATGTTGCATAGTTTTTCATGGTTTTCCAGTACAAGGACATGCATCAAGTGTCATTATTTTTGTTACAAAATCTACAGGAAGTTGTCTCTCCCCCTTTTAAAAATGGAAGAGCATATTTACTTATATGAGCCCATTATTATCCCGTTTGTTACCTAATATTACATATTTATACACATATTACACAGAAGGAAAGGCTCCTCATTACCATGGTCAGCGTGCTAGTCTTAAATAATAATAATAATAATAAATTAATGTATTTATGAAAAATAAATACTAGCTGAAAAACATCTTGAAACTTTAACGAAAACTGCCAATGTTTATATAAAATGAGTCTAATAGATTCTATCTTTAGATTATTTCAAATGAAACTGAAACATTTTGTCAAAATATAACAGTTACTTTTACTCATGTAAAATCCTGAAACAAATTTGTAAATGTGATGTGTGTAATTATGAATATTTTTAACTATTTTGGTGAAGGGGCCACATCGGGTTGTAAGTAGTGCATGGGGGGGGCACACTGTATTCCTTTTGAGATACAATGTTCTGCATTGATTTGGTTTTTGTATCTTTTAAGCCCAGAAATAGTTGTGTACTCCATTTTCTGAAGTGTATCTGTGACTAGTGAGACTATTCTGCAATTGCTTCAAGTATTGTATTGCTCTACAAAGATAGATACTTTTCTATCAGGCATTAAAAAACTGAATAAAGGCGGAGATTATACATTTACTTTGCCATCTCTACTTCCCTGTTAATTTATTATTCAGTTTTAATAATAATATAAAATAAAGAAATTTATAGAACTTTTAATGTTTGTTGCAAAGCAGGCGAGTTTACTTATTTTTTTCTAAAACTTTACCCGTTTACATGCTAAAAGAGTCATAATGCAGGTCTCCACGATGGATTGACTTTCAGCACACAACTGCATTAATATGATAAATGATTACTGCAAGAGCTAGATTAACATACAGGTGCAAAGGGACTTCAATGTTTCTAAATTGCACAAATAACAAATACATTTACATATTCGTCTCTGGCTTGCTTTTGCTCTCATGTCAATTTTGCCGAGATCTACTTTTATATTTCATTTAATCACAGAAAAGGTTTACCTGCAAAATTAGTAGCACCAAATATCACAAGCAGCCTCAAGAATGGACACAGAGTAGCTGTATAACACTTTTCCTTTAGCAGAATATTACACTACAGATCGCTATGTTTGTTCAAAGGGGAAAGCGAAACTTGCATGGTTGCCAGATTGCACAAAATAAGTATAACATTAGGCGGAATATTTCCTGTATAAATCTCAAACTGGGGGTGTTTCATCTCTTATCTGGCAACCCTGAGCATGTTAAACGCTTGTGGAGATGTGTTAGGTCCCAATGCAAGTTATCTGAAATATCCAATGAAAAATAAAAACACTTTTACGATAAATGAGCTGCGGGCCACATTAAACCATGTGGAGGGCCTGATCCAGCATCGGCAGTCCTAAGTAGTCTATCACTTGGGCGGCCGCCGAAATATCTTCAATGGGAAAACCATGGCATTGCTCTTTTCTTAGTCCGAATAGACCAGTTGAGAAACACTGCTTTAACTCACACACACACTCATGTCAGACACCCTCACCTCGCTTCTCTCAGACATTTTCTCCGCTGTGCGCGCGTGTGTCGCAAGTTGATGAGTCTGACAGGCAGACAAGGAATAAAGGAGATGCACATGCGCATGTGAGATTCTCCGTCCAGTTGCATTTTTTTTCTCAATACCTTAGATAAGCAAATGCACATGGTATGATAACCGTAAATTTTCAAACCGTGGTATACCGTGAAACCGGTAAACCGCTGCAACCCTACTCAGTTATCTATATTATTTAATAAAAGTGAATGTTTATCACTTACTTTGTAAATCTCTCTGGGTGCCGACATGTTTGTGTGACGTCACACACTTGCATCTCAGGGAAATCAGAGTTTAAAATTTCCGCACGGGATTCCAAGTTGGAATTCTGACTTCAAGTGATGTTCCATTGCACTGTTCCTTGTAGGAAGTTGGAAAATCCGACTTTCTGAGTTGAATTGAATGCAGCATTCAATTCAAGTATGGATGATGCATACTATATACATTTAAATGAACACAAACTTGTTTTATGTGTTAGTGTGTGTAACTAGGCCTAGATTAGAGATACTACAGATATTAAATAAGAAAAAAATTAATTGAATGCATGGTATTTAGTATTTATATAATTATCTTCAGACTATGATCCAATAATAAACATCAGCATGTCTACTGTGTACTTTGAGTCACTTCAGTAAAAACACATCTTCCAGAAAAAAAAATGCAAGTTATAACATTTTGTAACTTGCGTAGCCCCCTTTGACCCTAATTGACAGTTCCGTGTTTGACTCTTGACTGGTCCTCTTAACTGTGGACACTCTCTTCCTGTATTTCTGTCTAGTGCTCTCATTTTAGTTCTATGTGGGCGGCAGAGAGTTTAAGTTCATATGCTGACTTCCTTCGCCTTGCTTCAGACAGAAATGGAATAAAGGAAGCCTATTGTTGGTTGAGCTATTACCTGATAACAGGCTGTCATTTTAAAACCATTTTGAAGTCATTTTCCACCTTTTGTAGTGCCATTGTAGTACCACTTGCGTTCCCCCTCAGCCCTCCCTCCGTTTCCACTGCCGCATACAATCCTTCCCCACTCTCCCACCTGAAGACAACTCCTTATATTACTGATAAAGAAAAGTACTCCATCATCACTGTTTAGAGATGAAAAGCTGACTTGGCTGAAACCTTATTATCTTGTTTTTTTAACCTACTTTAAAAAAATTGCAGATGAGAGAGTGAAGGTTTTGATTGAGCAAGCATATAAAATTTTACACACTTTAGAACATCATGAACTTTTATTTGAATGTGTGGGGTGTTGGCATCCCTGACAGCTGAAACTTTGCTGAAAATAGATTTCTTAGGCATAAATACTGTAGAGGAACAATTAAATTTTTGAAATGTCCTACAGAGTTGCTGACATTTGACTCTTCTTTGTAGCATCTCTTTGAGTTTGTGCAAAACAACTGTAGTTGCCAAGATATTTTCTGTTTCTTAAACGAAAATATAAGGGTGTAAATAAAATAAACAAATTTCACCCCCCAAGGTTTTTGTGCAAGTTTTTAGTGTTGTATTTGATGCTTTCGTAAGCCTCTGCTTTCATTACACAGATATTTGTTTGACTTTGTGTACTTTCTATGAAAACATCTCATTAAACAAGGAAAATGTGTTTAAGTTGAATTCTTGTAGGTTTGAATAGCCCATCAGGCAATGTGACAAATAAAACTTGCTGTTAGAGTGCCGTGATGTTTTCCTAATCTTTTCCTGAGGTGAACTGCTATGTACCAAACACTGATAAATCCCTCCATAATCCATTGCAATTGGACTGCACATTCTAACAAATCTATACACCAGTGACTGTTTTTCCACCCTCACCAAATTGGACTCCACTCTGTTTTGGTCAGTTGAGAAAATGCCATTCAGGCAGGTTTGCCACACAGTTCTGGAGTCAAGCCATGCTTGGTAATATCTAACGCAAATTTACCAGGCACTGATAAGCCCATTGACCTTGGGTGCAGTACCCCAATATTTCAAGAACCGATGTCCCATGTAAAAAACAGGTTTTCAAGAATGCCATGGTGATATAGATACATTTTATGAGGCGTCTCTTTCTTTATGACTTGTAATAAAGAAAGGGGAAACTTGGTAGAAAGCTTTTTCTCAGCAAAAACCGGAGGGAGGTAATTATCTGGCTTAACTTTTTTGCTGTTACTTACAATGTCTCAGGGGGCTGGGAGAACTGATGGATATTGCTATAAGCTGTGTTGAGTAAAAATGGCGGGTGGGACATTTCTATCAGGAACAAAGGGAGCCTCAATTCACTCTGTCAGTGTCTGAAAGGGTAGCATGTGTCTGAACTCAGAGCCATGCACACTGTAGATGAGGAGTTCATCTCATTTCTTCCCAGTATTCTTTCCTGTCCTTTTCTTTTCTCTGCTTTACTATACTCGCTGAGCTCCTGAGGGCTACCAGCACCATGGCTGATTGTTAGGGGCTGTTCATCTCCTCTCTGTCAGAAGCATACATCTCATATATGTGCTTGCTCTTTAATGTTGGGGGAAAGTTATATATCACAGTGGTCACGGTACTCTTGATGTGCTTTAGCATGTAGGGCTTTGTATCTGAGATAAAAGCTGTTCTCTTTAACAAGCTTGATATTCTGTGTTGTTGTTGTTGGTGGTATTTTTAGAAGTTTTTGATTAGACATGAGAAGATACATTCAGCCAATAGCTTTGACTGCATTTTTAAATGAAATTTTACATGTGAAATGAAATATTGAAAACCCTAATGAATTGACTTTTCTCATTTGATTGAGAAAACTCATTCCTTGTAATGGTGTATTCAAAACATATGTAATTACATTCAATTAACTTGATGTTCTACTAGAGTGACCTAAACTATTTAGGTTATGTTACCTAGATGCAAGTAGACTTAACTTAGATTCCCTATCTGTCACTCACTCGACATTGTGTCGATGTAGTGACACTAGGGGTTGAACTTGGGAGCCCCATTCACCTCTAATATTGCAAATCCCACAGGAGGATGGCACTCGGTCTGGTGCCAAGAACCCCAGGGGGCTTTGACGCTTCCATGAGATGGGCGACCCGCATGCTTTCGCCGCATGCCCAAGGGTATCTTTCATTTTCATTTTCAAAATAAGAGCAGTTTCCTCATTCTCTGGGTCAGATGTACATCGAACACTCACAGCAGGGGCGTTGTGGATGTGGAGAGGTCTCTCGACGTGGCAGCTCCTGCTCTGCCGGAGCTGCCACGAGGCCACATTTGCAGGCATTTTCCTCTTGGTGCCCCTTGTATGGAGTCTGGAGGCGTGGCTAGCGCACTCCAACCCGTCGTGCTGGCTCATCAGAATGATCCGACTAGGCTATGCGATTCAGTTTGCAAGGCACCCGCCCAGGTTCAGTGGCGTCCGTTTTACCTCAGTAGCAGGCACTGTTCTGGATGCAGAAATTGCAGTCCTTCTAGAGAAGGACGTGATAGAGCCTGTCCCTCCAGCCGAGATGGAGGAGTTTTACAGCCCCTATTTCATCGTACCTAAAAAAGGTGGTGGGTTGCGGCCAATCTTAGTTAGACCTGCAAGCTTTGAATTGGGCCCTGCACAAGCTCCCATTCAAAATGCTGACGCAGAAGCGTATTCTGTCATGTGTTCGGCATCAAGATTGGTTTGCGGCAGTAGACCTGAAGGACGCGTATTTTCAAGTCTCAATTCTGCCTCGACACAGATCATTTCTTCGGTTTGCCTTTGAGGGTCAGGATGCATTGTCACACAGCTGGCCCCAGGCCTGCGCAAATATGGGTTTCCCCCAGTGAGCCTGTTTCCCTCTATGAGGCAGCTATAATCCTTGAAGTGGAGTCTGTTTGTGAATTGGTGTTCCTCCCGAGGTGAAGACCCACAGAGATGCGCAGTCAGGTCAGTCCTTTCCTTCCTGTCCCTCCCCACCTTAAAAGTGTATGTGGCCGCCATAGCAGCACACTACAATGCAGTAGACGTAAGTCCTTGTGGAAGCACAACATGATCATCAGGTTCCTTAGAGGTGACAGGAGGTTGAATCCTCCTAGGCCACCCTTCATTCCCTTGTGGGACCTCTCTGTAGTCTTGCTGGGCCTACAGAGAGCCCCGTTTGAGCCCCTGGAGTCTTTCGAGCTAGAAGCCCTCTCATTGAAGATGGCCCTCCTGACTGCGTTCACTTCCATCAAGAGGATTGGGGACCTGCAGACATTCTCTGTCAGTGATACATGCCTACAGTTTAATCCGGCATACTCTCACATGATCCTGAGACCCTGGCTGGGCTAAGTGACCAAAGTTCCCATTACCCCTTTTAGGGAGCAAGTGGTGAAATTGCAAGCGCTGCCCTGGGAGGGGGCAGATCCAGCCTTGTCGTTGCTGTGTCAAGTACGCACCTTGCGTGTTTACTTGGACTGCACAGAGAGCTTGAGATTCTCTGAGCAGCTCTTTGTCTGTTTTGGGGACAGCAGAAGGGGAAGGCTGTCTCCAAACAGAGGATTGCCAACTGGATTGTGGATGCCATCGCTTTAGCATACCCGGCCCATGGTGGGTTGTGCCCCCTGGGTTAATGAGCACACTCCACTAGGAGTGTGGCATCCTCCTGGGCTCTGGCGAACAGCGCCTCTCTAACAGACATCTGTAGAGCAGCGGGCTGGGTGACACCCAATACCTTGCAAGATTTTACAATCTCCAGGCTGAGCAAGTTTCATCCCATGTGTTAGCAGGTTCGAACAGGTAAGTATGCAGGCAGCTGGCTGATGTGCACTTTTTTTTTCACTTGAGTTCCCGGGACCGGCAAACCCTGGATATCTTTCTTCCCCCAGCACTCTGTGGCAGGCGAATTTGCTGGAGGAATCAGATGCCAGGCCCAGTACTGAAGTATGCCCTGTCAGGTCAGCCTGGGTAGGTGCTCCATATGTAGTGGTTCCCTGTCAGTAATCCCATATGTGGTGTTTTCCACAGTTCGGTTTCCCTGACGGTACATCCATGTCTTCCCTGGAAAGTAGCTGCGCTTGTAGAGCTCCTCCATTCGAGGTAGAACCTACCACAGCGACTCCTTTCCATGTGTGATATTTCCTGGTTGGTAAGTCCATGTGATGTGTTCTCCACATGTTAACACCCCTTCGGGCAGGATGTGGTCTCCGTAGTTTCCTTTTCTCCTTTGGGGAAAAGTACACCTTCCCTGGCGCAAATATATCTTGGTCTCAGCTGTGAATTTTTCATTTTCAAAGAGGAAAAGAAAGAAAAGGTCAAAAACGTTGACCTATTGATGTTGCAACCTATTCCCATTGTAAGTACATCTTGCCCCCCCTTGGAGTAGGAGGGAGTATGCGACTAGGCACGTGGTAGCCTGCCTGCATCTGCACCGCCGATCAACGTAACACAGTTCAGCTGGTTGTACACTTTTGTACAGGGACCCCTAGTTTCATTACATCGACATAACATTGAGTGACAGATAGGGAACGTCTTGTTTACTATTAAGACCTCCATTTCCTGGTGGAAGGAATGAGACATTGAGTCCCTCCTGCCACAACACTAAATCACCCGCTGAAATGGCAGGGACACTATCTCGGCTCCTCAGCACAAACCTGAATGAGTGGATGCAAGCCGACTCCTTTTATACCTGTATGTCCGGAGGAGTGGCATGCAAATTCCACTTGCCAATTGGCCTTTTCTCAAATACCATGGGTGATTGGAGCTCCCAAGTTCGACCCCTAGTGTCCCTACATCGGCACAATGTCTTGTTTCCTCCATCGGGGATTGAGGTTACAAAAGTAACCAAGTTGTTTGCTATTTAAATTTTGTTGCTACTGTTGTTAATTTTTAAAGTTGGTCATTTTAATTAAATTGATTTATTCAATAGCACACCTCAAATAAAGTTTATTACTGATTAAAAGTCATTAAATGAACGTAATTCTCTAAAGAAATGTTTGTATACCTGCACTTTAACTGCTCATGTACAAAGCGAATTAGTCAACAGGGTCCAACTTGACCAAATGGGAAACTAATCACCCTAATGGTGACATCACACGAAACAACTATTTGCAACAAAACAACATAAATAATAATAATATTTCCAGTAATGACAACTATAGGGTTTGCAGTGGACAGATACTGTGTATAGTGTCTCCCAGAATATATTTGGACACATTTAAGCCACACTTAAAAATATCTGAATGTCATTGCAACAAAATATTAAAGGCAAACTTGAGGGGAATATATCAACTAAAATTTTGTTTGGCAACAGTTGGTTGAACATAATTAAAAAATGACTAAGTGAAGTTAGATCTAAGAAAATCTATTTTGCATTAAAAGTAGCAAAAAAAAAAAAAGTTGTCATGTTTCTGTGACATAGTCCTATTTGTAGGTTGCATTATACAGTAATTTAATTTCATAATACCTGACTCAAAAAAGAGGTCTTAATAAGGCACAGTATTCATACGATAATCAGCATCAACATTGCACTGTTTTGTTTGCGCTAGTCAAACTCTTTTTTTTTTCCATATTTGTCTGACACCTGATTTGCTGAAAGGTACGGTTCAGACAGAATGTTAGCCTCAGTCAACATTCACTTTCTTTGCAACTTTGTTCCATATAGTGAAAGTGAATATTGAGGCTGTCATTCTGCCTAACATCTCCTTTTGTGTTCCACAGAAAAAAAGAAAGTCATATGGGTTTAGAACAACATATGGGTGAGTAAATGATGACAGAATTGTCATTTTTGGGTGAATTATCCCTTTAACCCAGCAGTACTCTATTTACAGTATTATTTACAACATTGATATATATCCAATTGAACCCATGCAATTCAATCCAACTTGGTCTGATGCACCCACTGCTTCCTTTCTTATTTAGCTAGCTTATTTTAGCAAGGTGACATCTGGATAAATAACATGCTAATTTATATAAGTGACATGCTAAAACTAAATAAGGTGTCATATGTGCATACAAACAATATGCATGGTTTGGTTTCTGATTGGCTGACCTGGGGTGAACTAGGGGTGCATGGCAGGAATGTGTGGACAGCCACACATGAGCCTGGAGCTACAATATGAACCTGATTGATACCTTAAACATGGAATTTTGTTTGCTTGTACAAAGCTTACTGACCAGATCTTGCAGCTACTGTGTATAAATAAAGTCAATTAAAGGAAGTCTACCCTTATGCATACAAAAACTACTTAGATTAACTTAGTAGATAGATTGAATTTGGATTGAACTTGGTTGTCAGGCTGGGAATGGTGATCATGATTAAAGTATTTTCAATTAGAGACTCTAAAAACCCATGTGATTTCCCCATTGAGATCAAAAAAACATTCAATGCAATTAAATACCATCTTGCCATGCATAAATCAGAGCTGCAGATTTATTGGTGCTAAATATCCACAGTGCATTCTGAATGCTTTCAAAGCCTGTCATTATTTAATACAGCAACAGTGCCGTTTCAAATATCCAGTCTCTCCCCAATATGCTCGTGCCCACAAACTGGAATCTAGCCAACATTTTCTTTTTTTTGTTGTATTCAACGTTATGTCTCTTTAATTACTATCCTGATTTCTGTCGGGTAACTTTTAGTTTTATCGATTTGTATGGTTTGTAGTCCATTTCTGTTGATAAGGTTGGAAAGAGGTTGAAAAGTAAGAGGGATTCATGACATTAGCTGAGTCGTTTGAGATGCAAAGCAAGTTATTGCATTTATTATTGTAAAAACGTGTAGCAATGAATCATGCATAATAAGACCAAGAATGTGCACTAAGAAAGTAAATAAGGTACATTTTGATTGTCAAACCATTTCATGAAATCTTTAAATAACATCATGATAGTTCAGATTTCTATCCAATTAAGTATTTTTAAAAGGGGTTTTATATTTTTATCTTTATAAATACCCCAAATGGAACAAATATTACCAGCTTTTTCAGTTAGGATGACTTTTTTAAAAACAGGCATACCTTTTATTTTGTCAGGAGCTAAATACCATTAAACTTATACAGGTGAAACTCGAAAAATTAGAATATTGTGCAAAAGTTCATTAATTTCAGTAATTCAACTTAAAAGGTGAAACTAATATATTATATAGACTCATTACAAGCAAAGTAAGATATTTCAAGCCTTTATTTGATATATTTTTTATGATTATGGCTTACAGCTTATGAAAACCCCAAATTCAGAATCTCAGAAAATTAGAATATTGTGAAAAGGTTCAGTATTGTAGGCTCAAAGTGTCACACTCTAATCAGCTAAACAATCCAAAACACCTGCAAAGGCTTCCTGAGCCTTTAAATGGTCTCAGTGTGGTTCAGTTGAATTCACAATCATGGGGAAGACTGCTGACCTGACAGTTGTGCAGAAAACCATCATTGACACCCTCCACAAGGAGGGAAAGCCTCAAAAGGTAATTGCAAAAGAAGTTGGATGTTCTCAAAGTGCTGTATCAAAGCACATTAATAGAAAGTTAAATGGAAGGGAAAAGTGTGGAAGAAAAAGGTGCACAAGCAGCAGGGATGACCGTAGCCTGGAGAGGATTGTCAGGAAAAGGCCATTCAAATGTGTGGGGGAGCTTCACAAGGAGTGGACTGAGGCTGGAGTTACTGCATCAAGAGCCACCACACACAGACGGGTCCTGGACATGGGCTTCAAATGTCAAACGTCTTACCTGGGCTAAAGAAAAAAAAGAACTGGTCTGTTGCTCAGTGGTCCAAAGTCCTCTTTTCTGATGAGAGCAAATTTTGCATCTCATTTGGAAACCAATGTCCCAGAGTCTGGAGGAAGAATTGAGAGGCACACAATCCAAGATGCTTGAAGTCCAGTGTGAAGTTTCCACAGTCTGTGTTGGTTTGGGGAGCCATGTCATCGGCTGGTGTTGGTCCACTGTGCTTTATTAAGTCCAGAGTCAACGCAGCCGTCTACCGGGACATTTTAGAGCACTTCATGCTTCCTTCAGCAGACAAGCTTTATGGAGATGCTGACTTCATTTTCCAGCAGGACTTGGCACCTGCCCACACTGCCAAAAGTACCAAAACCTGGTTCAATGACCATGGTATTACTGTGCTTGATTGGCCAGCAAACTTGCCTGACCTGAACCAAGAGAAAGATGAGAGACATGAGACCAAACAATGCAGAAGAGCTGAAGGCCGCTATTGAAGCATCTTGGTCTTCCATAACACCTCAGCAGTGCCACAGGCTGATAGCATCCATGCCACGCCGCATTGAGGCAGTAATTAATGCAAAAGGGGCCCAAACCAAGTACTGAGTACATATGCATGATTATACTTTTCAGAGGGCCGACATTTCTGTATTTAAAATCCTTTTTTTTTATTGATTTCATGTAATATTCAAATTTTCTGAGATTCTGAATTTGGGGTTTTCATAAGCTGTAAGCCATAATCATCAAAATTATATCAAATAAAGGCTTGAAATATCTTACTTTGCTTGTAATGAGTCTATATAATATATTAGTTTCACCTTTTAGTTGAATTACTGAAATTAATGAACTTTTGCACGATATTCTAGTTTCACCTGTATACAATGTTCATACCAAGCAGCTCTTTAATGGAGCGGTTTCTTTATCATGTTTGTTCTGCTAGTGACCAAACAGTGAAGCCTGTAAGACCATCCAAGCTCAAAATCAAAACACAGAGTTTTGACCCAAATTGGTAGTCAAGGGATCGTTTCCCTGACAGCAATTTGCCTAAAAAGGAAACACAAATGCAAAGGAGTTTAAAAATCAAAGGCTGAATTATCTCCTAATTTGCATTTTAAAAAACGTATATTTTTATACTGGTTTGTGGTTGTCATTTTTTATTGTTGAAGGCCTTGAATTCTAATAATCTGAGCCATCACTCATATTTTCATTTGACTTCCTCCCACCAGCCTCTGTTTTCACTTATTTTTTCATTTGTCTTGGATATGTGATCCCTGGAGGTATGACTTTAAATGAGAGCATACCAGCATATCATTACATCACTCTTCAGGTTGTCCTTTATGACAAGGTGCTTGCTTTCATTTTAAGCACCATCTCCCATAATTCATCAACGCAATGCTCAGCATTTGACTGGATGCTTTAGTCAAGGACTACAGCCGAGCTGAGATTAGCAAGTCTTCGAGAGAGCTAGTGATTGGGAGTGTCGGAGTGACAAAAAAAGCTCAACAAAAGCAATCCTCAAAGCATTTTACCTTGAAATTATAATTATTTAAGGTTATTATTTTTAACTAAAACTGTTACAAAGACAAAAAGTAGAGACATGATATTTTTGTTAAAGAAATTTTCAAGGTTCAATAAAATTGAAGGTCAATCGACAGCATTTGTGTAACTTTGGTTACAAAGTTTTATTTCGACTTGCCTCTCCTTTTCTTTAAAAAAGCAAAAATATGGGTTCCAGTGAGGCGCTTACAATGGACGTTATTAGGGCCAATCCATAAACATTAAAATACTCGCTTTTTCAAAAATATAGCCACAAAATATAAAAAATATGCGTGTTAACATGATTTTAGTTTGATAAAATCGCTCACTAACCTTTTCTGTGTAAAGTTATTTCCAATTTTACAATTTTCATCGTCACTAACCCTAAAACCCCAAAATGTCTGTAAAATGTATGATTTAAATGACTTTACTGCTCAAATAATACATGAGTTTTGACAGAAGATTTAACTTAAGTACTTTAATTAAATTATAAGCTTCACATTTCTGTCTTTAAACTCTCCAAAAATTGGCCTCATTCACTTCCATTGTAAGTGCCTCACTCTTTTTGCCTTTGTTAACCCTCTGGGTTCTGGGGGTGTTTTGGGCCTTGGAGAAGTTTTGACATGCCTTGACATTGTGATTTTTTCAGTTGCTTAAAAACACATTAATGGCTAAAATCTGATAACACTGTATTCAGCACAAACTGGGCTAAAATAATATGTGAGCAACATGTGTGTACATGTTTGTATTTTTGAGAAAATAATGTTTATGCATGGTTTTTGAAAAAACAAAATGTTTAGGTCATTGAGATAAGGCCATATAACACATACAAAAAATTTGTCCACAAGCCTTTTGAGAACTGGATCTTGTAGCCTAGAGTTTTTGCTACAAAATGATGTGAAAACCATCCTGATCACTCAAACAATTTAGTAATTTAACTTTTGTAAGACACTTTTAGTGTTAGAAAGGTCATATGCGAGGAGGTGTGAACTATCATGAATATGGATGCATTTCACACCTGAGGAGACAAAGACCCCTTCCCTGGGCCTATCACTGAGGAACGTGACAGAAAGACTTAATGATCAAAATCAAGTTTTGAGTTAAAAGAAGTAATATGACTATACATTTTCTTTACATAAAGACTTTATTTAATTTTAGACCTACACTACCATTTAAAATAAGTCTCTTCTGCTCACCAATACTGCATTTTTTTGATCTAAAATACATTAAAAATATTGATATTGTGAACTCTTTTTTTACAATTTAAAAGAAAAGTTTTCTATTTGAATATATTGTACAATACTATTTGTGATCAAAGCTGAATTTTCAGCATCATTACTGCAGTCTTCAGTGTCACACGATCCTTCAGAAATCATTATAATATGCTGATTTTCTAATATGGGCATATTTAAAGTGCATTTTACTAATTTAACCTGAACAGATATTTGCGAGCACAAGCTTTGTTGATGATAATGAGGCAGCATAAACACTAGGTAAATATAATCTAAACATTCATATTATTTTTATATCACATTACATACCATATTTATATAATACAGAATACAATTGAAATACCTGCTTTAGTCAAAACAGCATTTAAATGTAACTAAAACTTACTTATTAGGACATATTTCAAATTTCAAAACTCTGAATCCTGGCTGGCAAGTCTGGAAACAGTCCCACTAGTAAAATATGTAGCTACATGTTTATACAAAATAGCATGTCAACTAATGAAAACTAAATGACTTATTCGTCCGAAATTGTATCCTCGGCTGGATCAAATCTCTCTTCAAAATGCAAATGTTCATCGGAGTCCTGCTCTTCTTCTGAGGAAAATGTTAAATCTTCCTTACTATCCAGGAGTTTCCTCACCTGTGTATCTTGCGATCTTTCAAATGCGCAGAAAAGTGAATGAACTAGATGTTTTTAAGGCACAGTCAGGGGCGTTTACCATTTGATTTGATCGTCTCAGCACATTAGCGTATGAATATGTTTCATGTTTGTGTGATAAGTATTTGTGGAGTTTCAGTTCATTTTTGTGCCGTTTTTCTGAAATATGCTCGCGAACACCGAGACTGCTGAAAGCTCACCCTTTTTATTTTCTTTATTTTACAAAAGCACAAGGTTTGTTGTTTTTGTGTGTGTACACAAATAAAAGTAGACCATTTATAGTCTCTAATGATGTCTTACACTTATCTGTATGCCCCAAAATGAGTATTTTAAGTTGTTTCCTATGTAATGACGAAAAAATCCAGCAGGACGCGAAGACCCATCGACAACAGAGGGTTAACTACATGCTGTTCTGCAAAATTCGCAAGATTCACATTTGCAGCCACTGAGGTTGAGGGACGAGTAGATTTAGGATTAGGGTTAGAGATACAATGCAAGTACAATGCAACAACACATATGAACATAATAAATTAATTGTATTAAATGCTTCAATACATAGTAGTTAAAGACACCTAATATAAAATGGAACCAAAAAAACCTTTTAAGAATTTGACAAATAAAATGTCTTAGTTAGGTTAGGGTTTAGGGCTGCACAATTAATCGGAGTGAAATCGAAACCGTGATATGACCTTTTGCGATTATTAAATTGCAAAGGCTGCGATTTAATTAAATAAATAAATAGTCTGCTCCCTTCAAAGTTTATTTGCGCTGTTCTGTTAAGTCTATATTAAATTAGAGCATTGTTACAGTGGTTTTCAGTGCGGTTCTGTGCTCCACAACTCCCTCTCATGCTTAGAGTAACAGAAGTGCTCTGAGTTCGGTTCCGTTTGCTTACGTGCGCTAATCGCTTTATTTACACTAAACTGGCGCATCCAGGTAACAGCATCACAGTCTCCGCAAGGCAGACGTATCATAATAAAAACGCAGAATACAAGATGGGGTATAATTCAAATATCTTTGTTAAATGATTTTTTAACAAACAGCATTAACAGTAACACCTGTAGAGTCCAGAAACATCTCTCCTGTCATTTGTTTACCTCATGAGAGAGAGCGTGTCGCCCTTATTACACTCCCCGTGGAAACAAGTGAAAGCGGAACTAATATTACCAACATCCAACAAAATGAAAAGGAAGGAACATACATATAATAAATCTAAATCAAATATTTAGTTACTATAATATAATGTATTGCTAAATTAAATATCATAAAATAATTAATACAAATAATTAAATGAAATGGTGACAAACTAACCAAACTTTTCACTTTAAATTTAATTACACTAATGGGTTATCAGTTCAACTTCAGTTTGACATTAAGCCTCATTCTTTAGGACTATCTTATATACAGTAAATAATAGTTTGTATAAGCCTACTAGTTTTTAAGGCCTAGAATAAAGAGTAAAATTTATATTTTGCGTATACTGAATTATTCAATCAACCAACATTATTTTTGAAAGCAAAAACTAGGCAACAACTATGGTTTTACCAACTGGGAAATTTAGTTAACAGTGACATTGAGCAGAAAGCTTACATATAACCAGTTTTGACAGAGCTGCTGATTAAAAGTTAAATGATCAGAATCGATTGATGAGATGAAAATGGGATATCAGATGTTAAAATCCTGATTGGAGCATCCATAATATTCAAGTTGACTGTGTTTCAAAAACTAATGATGATGATTAGTGGGCTGAGACCCTATCACAAAATGGACAAAAACAGGTACACGGTGGATGGTAACATTTTGATATGAAATAGACTTTGTTTCACTGTTTATATATTTGTTTGTGGTTTAAATGAAAAAAGGTCTCAGTTTGCTTCTTTTTAAGAGGGCTCAAGTGTGAAATCCCCAGTAGCCTTTTTGCAGTTGAACATGTAGAAAACATTACCATCATAATCACAGTTCAAATCGCAATCGCAATATTTTCCTAAATAATCGCAATATTACTTTTTGTCCAAATCGTGCAGCCCTATTACAGTTGTAACCTCTGTTCCCTGATGGAGGGAACGAGACGTTGTGTCGAGTGAAGTGACACTAGGGGACTTTCTTGAAGGCCTCGGTTACCTCTGAACTTGAAAAAATGTCAATGAGAATTTGGCAGACAGAATATGCATGTCCCTCCCCCGGACATATGGGTATGAAGGGAGGGAATCATGCCTCTGTTCATTCAGGTTTTGAGACTGAGGAGCCGAGAATAAGGTTCGGACATTGCAGTGGCTCGGTTCAGCTTCATGGCCAGGGGGACACAACATCTGTTTCCCTCCATCAGGGAATGGAGGTTGTAACCTAGATGTTCCTCATCTGTCGCTCACTTCTATGTTGTGTCGAGTGAAGCGACTCTAGGGCTCCCTATTTGGCCACACCATGCGCCATGCGCTGAACCATGTACGTGCGCTGTTGATGCAGGTGCGGGCAGGCAGTTGTGTGCCACAGCATCAGGCTACGTCAGACTGCACGTACCCTTCCCCAGCGCCCCATAAAATCATCATAAACGTTTTAGAATAGAATAGAATAGAATAGAAAACTTTATTGTCATTGTCACATGTACAACGAAAAGATTTTTAAGTGCTAACCAATCAGTGCATCATTCCTAATATAATTTTTAAAAAACAGTAAATAAATGGTATCTAAAAGAAGAATAAAGCAGCCTGAACAGGCATTCATATACACATACACAGACATACTTATTGTACCAATCCTGCAATCAGTTCAGTTCACTTTAGCAGCATTAATTACAGTTATTGCAGATGGGTAAAAACTGTTTTTGAGTCTATTAGTTTTTGCCCTGATGGATCTGTACCGTCTGTCTGACGGTAACAGTTTGAACAGGAGGTGGCCTGGGTGAGAGGTGTCATTTAAAATGTTCTGTATTTTTTTAAAGCAGCGGGAACTGTATAGTTCTACCAGTGTGAGGAGAGGGCTGCCAGTGATTTTCTGTGCGGTGTTGATGACCCTCTGGAGCGCTTTCCTGTGAGAGACTGTGCAGCTGGTGTACCACACGCAAATGCAGTATGTCAGCAAGCTCTCTATGGAGGCTTGATAGAAGGACACCAGCAACCTCTGTGTGATGTTGTTCCTCCTGAGTACTCTCAGGAAATAAAGTCTCTGCTGGGCCTTTTTTATTAGCTCAGAGGTATTCTTGCTCCAGGTTAAACCCTCCTCAATGTGGACTCCCAGGAAGCTGAAGTCTGCCACCCGCTCCACACAGTCCCCGTTGATAATAAGTGGTTGAATGATTGTTTTCTTTTTCCTGTAATCTATAATGAGCTCCTTGGTTTTAGGTTCCCGGCATCCCGAAGGGGGGAACAAAGCGACGTGCCAAGCGTGGGAGCAGGCCGTAATAGCCACGCCTCTTCTCTCTCTATGTTTCTTGCATAGAGTTAAAGTGGCTGGGGCCATCTTAACGCTATCACACGCATCGGGGAAGTCGTTCTTTTCCAACTCCTATTCTTTCAGTGGGAAAAGACCCCGCAGAGACCACGACAGACGGGGAACTATTTACTTAGATGGTATTATTTTAATTAAATATAGTAAATTTACTAACAGTGTAGTATGTGTCATCACAAGCAGATGGAACAATTGGTGGTGTTGTGTTAGAAGCAATGAAAAAAATAATAACTAGATTTTTTATTAAAAAAATATATAAAAGAAGTTGTCATATTCAAAATATGCAAATGAATTAAAAACTATTTATGCACCTTTAAAATTAACTTAAACCCCCAGTAAACAGAAAATAAAAATAAAAAAAACTAATGAATTTTTCAAAACTATAATAACTCTGCTCAGCGTTCCTGGAGTGTGGGTAGTATAACAATTATTCTGTGGTGCTCAAATCAGCAGATTTAGTTTTCTAATTTCCCTACCTGCCTTTGCCAAATCCAATGAACCACCAGTCTCTCAGAGTTCAAGTTCTACCCCTCACCGCAATACACCCAAGCTTAAGCATTAGAAAGCAATAATGTAATGATAAAACCATACTCTGGTGTCCAATGTGTCTTACACCCTGTGCTCATGTTTTGGCCTCTACCCTACTTGAGAGCCCTCATCTTTTTGTTTAGATGTCTTACTGGGGGGCACAAGCTCCCAGCAAGCCTTGTTGCACAATTGCTTAGGTTTTGATAAAGTGATGCTGAGCAGTTTGTGGAAGACATTTCTGCAGCCAGGCATGACAAATGCCTACTAAGAGTTTACTTCCATTAGTGGGTCTCCCAAAATTCTCTACATTATCATAATGGAATATGGTAACGTTTCATGTGCCATGTTTGACTAGAGAAAATAGGGAAGATGGATTTTTCAAAACTCCCAGAAAGTAATTATTTTTGGAGCTTGATTGATCACAACAAACACACACAATGATGTCAACAGAGCAATTGAGGTTAATTTATTCTTTATCTGCAAGCCATCTCCAGTAGCACTAAGGTTTCGAGGGCAACTTGGCCTTTTTCTGAAATCAAGAAAATGACTATTTCTTGAGCTCAAACTCAGTGTAAATTGATGAGCTAAAAACCTAAAACAGATTTTGTTTTTGTAATTATCTATTTAAAGCTATAATATGTCATTTTTTGGATGTTAAAATATGTTCTTGTATCCCAACTTAATGTGCAAAGATGACTATAGTTAAGCCATTGGTTGGCTGATTCCCTCCCAAAATTATAAGCTCTGTCTCTGTGGTGCATTCAAAACATTGCTCTGTTTGTCTGAGCATTCCCATCAAGCTGGACACAGCAACATTGGCTCAACCATTGGTGTGAGTTTGGGGTGGAACTATCTATTTGATCGTCCAATCGAAGATGGGGGGAGGGTGCCTCCATCTTTTACCTCGTGTGACCCTGCATACACATACGTGGACATTGTATTTTGGCTTCGCTATGTGCAAGACATAATTTAATTGAATTTAAACTGACTGATCTCAGTTCAGGACAAACGGTTAAACGTTTAAGTTTGCGACAAAACAACATGGCGCTGATCACTGCAGAGATTGTCTTTGGGAGAAATTCCAACAAAACTGGTTAGAAACCTAATTACGTTTTTTTTTTCATTGAAACCTGTTTGAGTCAGAAGATTAGAGTCTCTAGTATTGGCCGATATAACACTTTTAAAATGTTTGCGATTTTTCACGAAACACCACACTGCTAAACACAATGTACAATGTAGAGTACAAAAGTGCTATTTTTGTCTGAGAAACTTCCTGGTTACATTCGTGACCTCTCTTTGCTGATGGACACAGCAATGACAAGGCTAAGTCTGCCTAGTCCTGGGGTAGCGCTTGCAGATTCACCACCTGATCTCGAAACGGGGTTGTGGGAACCTTAGGCACATAGCAGGTTGGGGTCTCAGGACCATGTGACAATATTCCAGACCAAACTCCAGACATGCGTCACTGACAGAGAACGCCTGCTGGCACCCGCGACCAGACCTAAGGAAGCTGTTACTTGCACAGCCACTTGGAGCAGCTGTGTGCCAGTGCATCTGTCCCGAGGGGAGCCTCGGCCAGGGCATACCAGAGCAGGCAGTGGGAGGATTCCCAGAAAGCGAACAGGTCTACCTGCACTTGACCGAATCGACTCCAAATCAGCTGAACCAACTGGGGGTGGACTCCACTCTCCAATTAGCGTGACCTGCCATGACAGCGTGTCCGCCGCACTGTTGAGGTCGCCAGGGATGTGAGTGGCTCGCAACGACTTGAGTCGCTGCTGACTCCAGAGAAGATGAATTGCAACATGCGACGGGAGCGCAAGCATCTACCGTCACGTGTTGTCCGTCTGTACCAACACATGCTTGCCCTAGATCAATGGCTGAAGCCTCCGCAGGCCGAGCAATATGGCCAGCAACTCGAGGCAGTTGATATGTCAATGCAGTCATAGCCCTGTCCAGGAGTCCGCGCCTGCGTGCCCATTGCACACTGTACCCCAGCCAAGCTTGGAGGCATCTGTCGTAACCACGACACGCCTGAACACTTGTGTTTATGGGACCCCTGCTCGCAGAAATGCAAGGTCCGTTCAAGGGCTGAATAAACAATGGCAGGTTGGAGTGACAACCACGCGATGTGCCCCGTGGCGCCATGCCCATCTCGGGACTCATGTCTGAAACCAGTGCTGAAGCGGTCTCATATGCATCAACCCGAGCGGTGTGTCCACCGCCGAGGATGCCATATGCCCCTGGAGCCTCTGAAATCACTTCAGTGGGACCGCGTCCTATGCCTGAACGACTTCAGACAGTTCAGCACTGACTGCGCATGCTCGCTCGTGTGGCACGCCATCATAGAGTCTGTGTCTATTTCCATCCTGAGAAAAGAGATGCTCTGAATTGGGGAGAGCTTGCTCTTTTCTCAGTTGACCAGAAGACCGAACTGGCTTAGGTGTTCGAGCACCAGGTCCCTGTGTGCACACAACAAGTCTCGAAAGTGAGCTAGAATCAGCCAGTCTTCGAGATAGTTGAGGATGCTAATGCCCACTTACCTTAACGGGGCTAGGGCTGCCTCTGCGACTTTCGTGAAAAGACGCGAGGCGAGAGGAACAGACCGAAGGGGAGGACCTTGTTCTGGTACGCCCAGCCCTCGAAGGCAAACCGCAGAAAGGGCTTGTGCCAAGATAAAAAAAATGCATTTCTGCGTCAGCATCTTGTCTGTGCAATGGCTTGGTTCAGTACTCGCAGGCCCAAATTGGCCGAAGTAGGTGCTGTAGAACTCCTTCTTCATCTCGGCTGGAGGGACAGGCTCTATTGTGTCCTTCCGCAGGAGGGTCGCGATCTCCACACGCAGGGCCGCGGCGTTCTCGCCCTTCACAGAGGGGAAACGGACGCTGCTGAACCTGATGTTTGAAACACATGTTTGGCAGACATTGAAACATGTTAATCAGTACTTTAATTTAGAATTTATAATGTATAATTTTATTTTAACATAGTTGGCAGTGATTGGACGATGCTTACCATTACTTGTATCAGAATTCATTTAACTAATTTCTGATTGGTACAATGCTTTAACACTGGCAAAGAAAGAACACTGAGATTTTGTTGCCAATGTAGAAAAAAACATTGTATATTAAAAGTCAAATCAAGTCAAATAATTTTACTTGTACTTTTCCCAATACACATGGCTCCAAAGCAGCTTTACAGAAAATCAACTGTTATGTCAGTAATGTCTCAAAAACATGAATAACCAACACTCCTGGAAACATAATAAACAATTTGATAAAAAAAATTATAATTCTATTGCTTGGTGTTATTTAAAATTTCATAACTTTTCATAAAGTTCCGCTATCCACATGTGGACATAATTTTTTAAGAAAACTATTTGCTCTAGATTTTTTTCATTTTTTTGCATGTTTATTAGGTGCTACTAGTTTCAAAACAGGGAAATGGAAATGCACACAGCAGTCATGCTCGGGTCTCAGAAGGTTAAATATAAGACCGAAGCCACATTTTTTGTATCTCAATGGCATCCCTTTTGAAGGCTGTGAATTTTTAATTTTCCGCTCTTCCCTTTCCACGTCTACCAACATTTGAAATCAGATTAATTTTCTCCCTTTGCTCGACAGGCTCGTCTCAGATGAGGCTTACATGCTCAGATTCCTGCAGCACAATACTGATGCTATCAGTGCTGCGTGCTTGATGCCCAGATAGCTGGTGTTAGGAGCTGTCTTCTCTGTCTTTTTCCCTCTGTGCGTGGGATTCTATGTGAAGTGACTGGCTAAAGCCACATAACAGGATGGTATAATAAATCAGTAGGTACAAACTGGTGGGCTTCAGGTATTTTTGGATAGTGCCACGGACAGTAGGGAAAAAAATTGCTAAATGCAATTAATAAAATGCAACTAGGCATATAATCATACATTATCAGGATAGTAAAATTTATAGAATAAAATGCTTCCCATATGTTTTGTTGTTGAGGTCAAAAGCTGTGCATCCAGTCAAACTTTTAATTTATAAGGCACATCTGCAGTGGTTTAGCATTTACAAAATTGTGAATTTCGTATTCGGCTTGTTTCATGTTCATAATTTGCATGTTGTTGGGCCTACGCAGTTCATTGCAATATTAATGAATTTCATGTATGATTTAAAGGACAATTTTGTTACTTTAATATGATAAATGTTAGTTGGCCTTCTATGTCAGGCCGCTACTTGATGTCCAAATTATTGGATCCTGAAGCAAAACCAGTTGTATAAACCACTAGTATGAGAACTGAAACAGATTCATATTATACTTTAGGAAACCCCAGTTGGAGATATGTTGCTTATGACTTTAAAAGATTGTGTGTGTAGAACATTCATCTCTGTGCAGTCATAATGCCTAATTTTTTCTCATTTTTCTCATTTTTCAAGTGGGCTAAGATATGACTTAGCTTATTGATTGCTTTTCTATTAGGTGGCTGTATGAAGGATGTGTGGGGTGCTGCTACTTGCCTTTACGTGATGATGTTAACTTCAGACACTGAATGCTACCTACTCACTTAATGAATGCAGTGTAGGCGCTATGAATGATTACCTTTATTAATGTTATCTAGCAGCTCAGCAGTTGACAATTATCCCATGCATCTCCTAATTCAGTAACTGTAAGATTATACAGATTTTTATAAAGGCAATTTGTAGCCTATATGCAATCCAATTATGATGGCCCCAAACCTCACTCTTGTTAACTTTCCCTGAAGGTGGGCAGCTTTCTGTGGTGGAGCATATCCTACATTATTTAACAGCTCTCCTATAGCCACTTGCCATGCACTTGAGGACTGTTGACAGCATATATATATATATATATATATATATATATATATATATATATATATCAGTTGCTTGTTATTCTGAGTCTCAGCTAAGCCATCAAACTCTCTTTTCTTATTGCACTTTACTATTGTCATTCTGCTTAGATATCTATCCCTTAAAATAAAAAAATCCTCATTATTAATTGAGAAAGTACATTGAGTATAAATTAACCTAATTCAACTATTTTTTTATTAGTTTAAAGGAATATTCTTTCTAAGCACAATCGACAGCATTTGTGGCATAATATTTATTAACTCAAAAATGAATTTTGACTTATCCCTCCTTTTCTTAAAAAAAGAAATTAATAAAGAAAAAATAATTGTTACAGTGAGGCACTTACAATGGAATGAGTCAAAATATGTTTTTGTGGTAATAAACAATATGCCACAAATGCTGTTGATGAGCTTAACTTGTATTGAACCTGTTATATTCCTTTAAGAGTAACATTTATAAAATTATACTAATACAAAATTATAGTTCTACACAGAGCCTTAAGTTATGCAAATGCTTCCTCTTCTCATTTTCAGTAAATGACAACATTTATTTAATCTACTAAAAATGTATTTTTTTACTAAAATACATTTCTTTATGTTAACTGTTGCCTTATTGGCAACCAGCCTACTTGACTAATTGTGGAGCAGTTTGCACATCAATGTTTTTCTGTTTGGGAATTTGGCTTTTAAAGGCTGAATTGTACAATAGACACGTTATTTTATCCCCTGTAAATATTCTTTGCTTACCTGCTAATTAAATGTTGAATACAGCTTAGAACAAACATTCAGTTATTTCAGAGAAAATAGAAGCACTCTGATCACAGATCCAGCACTGAGATGAAACAATATTGCAAATTCTCTCTTTTATCACACAGTTGTGAATGGATTTAGATGTTATTTTAGTTACAGTATCTCTGCTTAGAGTTCTGAGGTTTTAAATTTTTCTCCATGAAATCAATTTGTACATGTGTAATTTGTGTGTGCATGTGTGTGCGCGTCTGGTACACTGAGGTAGGCTTGAGACATATTGCTGTGAAGTGATTAGATATGTCACTACAAGCTTGTGCTCTCACTTGTAATTGGGTCTGAGGATAAGGAGGGCATCTGCGTTCAGGCTCTGACTGCAGATGAAATGAGTCGCTGTCTCTCTCTTTCTGTTTCTCTGCCCCTCTCTCTCTGTCTCTCTCTTCTTAGCTCTCTTTTTCTGCTTTAAAGACCCTAAAACAAAGATACAGAGGCTGTTTCTGCTGTATGGAGATTTCTTTCTTTCTCAGTTTATTTGTTAAATGCTTCCTTCCTTCCTTCATTTAATTTTCTTTAGTTTCTTTCCTTTCCTAATTTCCTTTCTACCTTTTGTCTTTCCTTCCTACCTGCCTTCTGTTTTGCATTCCTTTCTTCATGCCTTTCTTTCTAGCTTTTGTTTTTACATCCTTCCTTCCTTCCTTCCTTCCTTCCTAACCTTTCTTTCTTTATTTCTTTCATTCTTCCTACCATATGTCCTTCCTTCCTTCCCTGCCATTTGTTTTTCCTACCTTTCTTCAATCCTTCCTTTCTAGCTTTTGCGTTTCCTTCCTTCCTAACTTGCTACCTTTTGTCTTTCTTTCCTTCCTTCCTTCCTAATTTCCTTTCTTCCTTCTTTCCTTCCTTCTTGCCTACCTTTTGTCGTTCCTTACTTCCTACCTACCTTTTCTTTTTTCTTTCCTTTCTACCTACCTATTGTATTTCCTTCCTAATTGCCTTTTTCCCTTCCTTCCTTCCTTTAGTCTTTCCTTCCTTCCTACAATTTGAATTTCCTTCCTTTCTTCAATCCTTCCTTCTAGCTTTTGTTTTTCCTTCCTTATTTCCTTCTTTCCTTCCTCTCTACCATCCATCTGTTTTTCCTCCCTTTCTTCAATCCTTCCTTTCTAGCTTTTGTTCTTTCCTTCCTTCCTACCATCTGTTTTTCCTCCCTTTCTTCAATCCTTCCTTTCTAGCTACCTTTTGTTTTTCCTTCCTTTCTTAAATCCTTTCTAGCTTTTGTTTTTCCTTCCTTCCTTCCTTCCTACCATCCATCTTTTTTTCCTCCCTTTCTTAAATCATTTCTAGCTTTTGTTTTTCCTTCCTTCCTTCCTTTCATTCATTCTTTCTTTCTTTAATCATATGGTGGCTTCAAAAATGTGTTTGCTGTATAGTGATGCGGTAATCCATCATTTTATTTTATCAAATTATTTTACAGCTTAATGTTTGAGTTCAGTAAGTGTAAGCAAATTAGATTGTTTTAAATTAGTTTCACTCACATTTTCAGTACACATGGTGTCCACATTCCCTAATTCCCTAATTTTGTTTGACAGACAGTCAAAGTATTGCTGGTTTACTGCCATTTTCCTGTGAATCATAAGTCATGATTCTTCCAACATATTTCCAAGAGAAAGGATTAAATAAGAATCAAAAATCAGTTTCACGTTTTGGTTTAGTGCATGTTTCAGTGTATTATTGTGCTTTATTGATTTTATTTATTCTTATTTCACTGCTGTGTCTTTATCTCTTCTTCCCTTTTTCTCTTTTCTTCTTATTGCTGCATAAAAATAAAAAAAGTCACAATAAAAATTTTTTATCCCACTTTCCTTTACTAATATTTATTCATTAAAAATTATTTTATTTGTTATGGGTGATTACAATAAAAGAGTAATACATTTTTTTTCACACAATACAAATGCATGACAAAATATTCCCTGGTTTGTTGGTAAAACTAATTTATATAAAATTGACCCTCAAGCAAACCATGAAATACTTTTTGTCCAGCACAATGGTATATAACCATCATCCTGCTGTGCTGTAGTGTCTGCCTTGAGCACCAATAGCATTTGTCTGCCACCAGCTGTCACAAATCTCCAGCATCTCTTTCTCCCAGACTTGTGACGCAAAATCAATGAACCCTTCTTGGGTCCTTCCATCACTCCAAACATCTGCAGTGAACTGCTGGCTGAAGGCATTCAATAAAGGGCTCTAGTGGCTCAAGATGTGATTGTAGAATGGGGCAGTGTTATACAGAGACAAATTACTCTCACTTGAGAGCAGGAATCTGCAAGATGGGGTCCATGTCAGTACTGTAAGGATCTGCCAAATATTGTTTTAACTAGTTTTTTGTTTTGTGTTAAAAAACTACAATATTAATTTAACTTCAAAGCTAAAGTTGTAATTTTCTCACCCGCACTTTGTTCCAAACCTGTATGACATGTTAGAACACAAAAGGAGATGTTTGGCAGACTGTTACTTTCAGTCACTTTGATTGTTTTAGAAAAAGATGTGATGAAAATGAAGGGTGCGCTAACATTCTGCTTAACATCTCCTTTTGTGTTCCAAGTAATCTGTATAAAAATAATGATTAGTTTGATGGCTTTGCAATGTAAGCGTCATAACATACAATGTAAATATATTAAGATGCTAATATATGCATGTTTTTTTAGGCCATTCTTAAAATGCAACTCTCAATTGTATACAATATAAGACTTGGCATCCCTGCTCCTTCCCTCTATCGACCAAGGGGCCTTCGGTCTGCAAAAGGTTGATGAGCCGTGGTTAATAGCATGCTGCAATGTTCCATGTAGTTGGTTTGGGTTTAGAGGTCTTTCTACTGGTATACTAAAACAAATTATAGAAGAATGAATTATGTTTTTCCTGTCTTCTCTATTATTTTGCAGTCATCAACAGCCGGATGGTCCTGGAAGGATTGCAAAGATTTGGCACAATTCCCACATACCTTCCAGTCCATTACCAGGTGGTGGATGCAGAATCAGTCTTCTTTCTCAAGGAGGCGAACCAGGACATTATGAGGAACTCCAGCCTACAGGTTCGCACAGAACTGTTCTTTATCCAAAAGGCCAGAAAGACACCTTCAGTCAATGCCAGTTATGGACCTCTATCTGTTGACCAGCCAGTGCCCGTGGATCTTCTGGGACCGGGACTCTTCAACAACAATCCTACATCTACATCCTCCTCATCATCCTCTTCTTCTCCACTCTTTACTTTCAACTGGAAAGTACAAACTTTCATTATCAACGAGCGAATTCACCCCAGTTGGCCAAAAGTACAGGTTCTATTCTATGTAGTCGGTCGGGACTGGGACGACTACAGTACTGTGGACAGGTTGCCCTGTGTCAAGATGTTTGCTTTTCATGAAACCCAAGAAGTACGAGGCAGCTGTCGTCTAAAAGGAGAACTTGGGTTGTGTGTGGCTGAACTGGAGCCACTACCTAGTTGGTTCAGTCCTCCTAGCGTCATACCAGGTCGTCAGAGAGTACCAGAACAGGTCGAGGGCACCCCTGTGGAGCTGTATTATATGGTACAATCTACCGACACTGGGGAATGCAGCTCAGAGGACTTGCGCAAGACTAATTCAATCCGCAATGGGCAACTGGGCCCAGCTGGGTACTTCTCGGGGCCCACACCCATGCGCAGGATCGGCAGTGTGCGGCTATTCCAGCCCCTTTCGGAGTTGCGTCTGGACAGTAACTTTGTGGTGATGGTTCCCTCAAGACCCATCAGGCAGAGGGAGACAGTGTCAGCCTTTCTAGCTGTTTCCACCCTTTCATCTGTAGAGATATTCACTCTAAGGTAAGTGCCTGTAGTCACTGTACATTTATGTCGTCTTATTTAAAGCAAGGACAACACATAAGTGTCTATATTATAAAACCTTGTGAGCTGCCTACCTTAACAGCATTTGAAGGTATCAAAGGTGCAGTCCAGACATAAAAGATTCCAAGTTCCAAACATTGGGAACAACATTTTGCTGCTTTATAAGACACCTAATTTTTGCTAAATTCTAAGGCAGTACTGAATGTATTCTTCATTTACAGAATGCTTTGCGACAAGCTTACTAAAAACCAAGATTGCGCATTGAGAAATATTGACTAATTTTACTTATACTTCATTCAATACTTACAGTATATTTGTTCTACTATTGGCAATCCATACTGAGTATTGATACAGTTCTTTCAAATTAAAATTGACTATTTTACCCAATGTTTGCGTTATATACTTTTTATGCTTCTTTTTGTATTGTGGGGTTAGCTTAGCAACATGCTAATATCAGTTAAGTTTGAGTTGAGTCAAAGAGCAGTATTTGTGTAGCATATAGAGTTGCTGCCTATGTCGATATTTCAAAATCAGTCACTTTTGAGGTTCCATAACATATATAGGCAATCTGCCTATATAATATAGGCAGCAAGGCCACTCAATAGGTTTTGAAACAGAACTGTAGTCATCTATTGTAGGGGTGGGCGATATGATCAAAATTCTATGTCACAGTATGAATAATTTTATATCATAGTAATGGTATACAGTATATCACAATATATATTTTCGCTGTATAATTTACAAAAACTAACCATGTAACTAACTAGGCAGTGATTGGGCAAAAACATTATATATTCTTAAATATAATTATATATATATAATATATGAATTCTTAATATTATATATGACAATGTTGCCTACACATTTTGATGGAAAGTGATTCAAAAACTTCTGAAAAAAACAATTAGAATTAATTTTTGATTGGTCAAAATGCAATGAAAAAGCTTCATCAATAAATAAATCAATATCAAAAATAATATTTGATCAGTTTTATCTACTTTTTAGCCACTACTGTATATAGCCTACTAGATATAAATGCGCTATTAACAAAGGAATAATTTCATAATTCCTGAGTTAATTTACTCAGTGCGATTGCTTCTCTCTTTGTGTTGCTGAAGTGCAGATGCTGTAGGAAAGCTTGACAGTGTCATCAACAGTAACTGACGGCAGCGGGGCTAAAACCACAGAGAACACAGCATTTTATTAACAACATTTAAATTTATGTATTTGGCAGACGCTTTTATCCAAAGCGACTTACAGAGCCCTTATTACAGGGACAATCCCCCCAGAGCAACCTGGAGTTAAGTGCCTTGCTCAAGGACACAATGGTGGTGGCTGTGGGGTTTGAACCAACGACCTTCTGATTACCAGTTTACCAGTTATGTGGTTTAGACCACTACACCACCACTCCTAACAAGCTCTTATTTTCTCTCTGAAGGGTTCTCTATCTCTCCCAGCATGCGCTGTGTGTATGTGTGTTTCGAAGATGTCTCTCTCACTATCAGTCTCAAATGCAGTCAGGTTGAGCATCGGGCACAGATATATACGTAACGTGATATAGATTATATAGAAAAATCTCTACCGTTTGACACACTATAGCATTGCCACTATATACCACCACCCAGCCCTAGTCTAATAGTATATAATGACGATCCACCTAGTAAGAGAAAAGTGGATCCACCTAGTAAGAGAAAAGATGGAAATTTAACATTTATTAAATTACACCTAAATGGCCCATTTGCAGTTCAGTGTATTACCCTTCCAAAATGATTACTAATTATCTCTCAATTAGAACAATTAACTCTTAATAAGTAGAATGCTGCTGAATACAAATTAATTCTTCAATGAAGAGCTTTGTAAACTACACAATATGATCTATTTGAAAATTAATTTTCCTCACAACCGAGTGTGCAAACGAATTGATTCATTGAGTGGTGAGCCTTAATTAGAACTAGCAGATTTGATGAAGTGACTAAAGACATTCTGTGCAAGTGAGTAAATGACCGTGAGAGAAATTAATGTTCTGTTTGTGTTCTCTCACGCCTGATATCTAAATCATACTGAATGCAAACACCCTTGTGCTTTGAGTTATATACTCTGACAGGATTGGCAAATGTCAACCGTGGTTAGCATTAGCTTCAAACTCTTGATTGTTTAATAAACTTCAATATGAACCTAATTTATTTGCTAAGAGGGGGTGTTTACTTGAGGAAGTAAACTGAATAAAGCTAATTTTCTTAGTATGCTAAAAAAGAAACCCAGCTAAAACCAGCTTAAGCTGATTGGCTGGACTTAGTCTTCCAGCCTATTCTGTTAACTATTTTTTTTAGGAGTTTTATGCACTTCAGCAGGTCAGGATGAGAGCCAGCTTTTTTCAGCAGCAAAGATAATTTCCTTTGATGCAGATAAAAATAAAGAACCTCTTGGGAGATGTGTCTTTATTTGAAATGTTCTCCAAGGTGCTCTTACATGTAAACATCAGTGTTTGTAATATATTTATCAGGCCAATTTTAATTAATGCAGAAAGAAATGTTAACTCCTCAATAGCAAGTAAAATTGTGATGTCTTGGATGTTGTGGTGCTGTGGGACAAACTTCAGTGATGTTGCCTCCTCTGTAGTTCTTTCTGCCCTCAGACTGGTGATAAGATCATATGAAAGGGTTTGCTTTCTTTTTTCCGTTCCCTCTACTTGATGGCTAAATGTCTTTCTGATGGCTCCAAGTGCCCTCAACCCCTGGAGATATGCACAGCTGTGTTCTTGGCTCGGGCTGTTCTACGAGTTCCATCTGATCTGTTTTTTGTTTTTTTAAATAGTGACCAGCTGAGCGCTGCTGATATGAGTGTTTCTCGAGGGTCCCTGGCTGTTGATGTGTTGTGTATGTGTGTAGGTTCTGCGGGTTTAGTTGTGGGGGTGATGGCATAGGGTTCAAATTGGTGACATCATTGGTGCTGTTGGAGCCAGATCTCCTTATTTGATCATCAGCCTAGAAAATAAAAACACTCATAGCTTTTTCCTGCTCAACACAATCAGCATATAACAGATTTGCTCTTGAGAATCTGATCTGACGACCAGACTTCATGCAGCACACATGCAAAGTAGTACAATGGATATGTACAGCACATAATAAATGACCTGTTATGGATAAACTGCTAGGAATTCAGGTGCATATTTGTTCACAAGTGCGAATTTCTATTAATAATTGACAAATAAGTGATGCAGAGGCTGTTTACAGTAACTGTAAAGGAATGTAGATGTGCCATTTACACTAACATACACTGCCATTTTCAACCAACAAAAAATAGGATTCATCTTAGTTTGTGAGTAAAATTTATTTTAGAGCATTTAGAGTGTTATAAATTATTTGCATGTAATGGGGAATTACTTTAAATTTGTTTGTTGTCTAGAAGTAAGACTGTGTGACAGTGGAATTTATTTGTATTTGGAATGGTGGTGGTGGTGTAGTGGGTTAAAGCACATAACTGTTAATCAGAAGGTCGCTGGTTCGATCCCCACAGCCACCACCATTGTGTCCTTGAGCTAGGCACTCAACTCCAGGTTGCTCCGGGGGGATTGCCCATTGTAAGTCGCTTTGGATAAAAGCATCTGCCAAATGCATAAATGTAAATGTAACAGAATATTGCAGTTGTCATACAGTACGTTGTTTTTTTATATCAGTTTTTTTTTTTTGCGTCATCCATTATTAAACCATCTACTTTTTTTATAGCTCATTTCAGTAACATTTAAGTAAAAAGATTGCTATGAGACATTTTTGTTTTATAGCAAATGGTAAGATTATAGTTAATATTTAGAGTAATAAAATTGTTTATCGCCATTGTTCATTGCTATTTTTTAACAGTTTAAGTATTCTGATATCCACAATGTATCTCATTCAAATGTATTGTCATTTTTTTATATATTTAAATTCAGAAAAACTTGTATTTTTTCATTCCAATTTCGCACAATGTTGCTTCCAAGCAACATACTGTACCCAAAATGATAATATGAAATTATAATTTTTTATAAATTTGCTTTTAATTTTAGTTATAAGGTCCATATATAGTGGGAAGAAAAAATATGCAATTAGCAGGTTTTCCGCCTTAATTGGTCATAAAATGTGATCTCATATTCATCAAAGTCATAAATATAGACAAACACAATGTGCTTAAGCAAAAACACACAAAACATTTTTATCTTTCATGTGTTTATTTCACACATCCCTTTAAACATTCACATTGCTGTGGAAAAAATAAGTAAACCTTTGTATTATATAACTGGTCGATCGTCCTTTGGCAGCAATATCCTCAACCAATCGTTTCCTGTAGCTGCGGATTAGACCTGTTCAATGTTCATAAGGAATTTTGGACCATGCTTCCTTACAGAACTGCTTCAACTCAGCCATATTCCAAGGATGTTTGGTGTGAATGTCTCTCTTGAGGTCATTCCACAGCATCTTTATTGGTTTAAGGTCTAGGCTCCTACTGGGCCACTCCAAAAGTTGGATTGTCTTTTTTTGAAGCCATTCTGTTGAGGATTTTCTTCAATATTTAGGGTAAGTGTCCTGCTGCATCACCCAACTTCTACTGAGCTTCAGCTGGCCACCCTGACGTTATCTTGTAGGATATCTTGGTAAACTTGGTAATATATTTTTCCCTCGATGATGGCAAGTGGTCCAGGCCATGAAGCAGCAAAGCAGACCCAAATCATGATACCGTTGGTATGTTTTCATGTAATTATGCACTGCCCTTTTTACACCATATGTACAGCTGTGTGTTCTTCCCAAACAATTCAACTTTAGTTTCATCAGTCCACAATACATTTTCCCAGTAGCATTGTGGAGTATCAAGGTGGTCTTTGGAAAACTTCAGGCAAGCAGCAATGCTTTTTCTTTTTTGGAAAGAAGCGTCTTCCTTCGTAGTGTCCTGCCATGGACACCATGCCTGTTTAATGTTTTACTTTTTATAAGTAAAAGTAGCTCTAACCCTTACCTCCAATTGCATTTAATTAATTAATGAATTGGATGCCAGGTTTGCCAAATCCTATTGTATCTTAGATGAAGATCAAACCAGATTTTAAGACAAATTTATACATACATGCAGGTAATTCCAATGGGTTCAGAAATTTTGTCTTGTCACTGTATATGCATGTATATATAAATGATTTGCATTTTTCGTAAAATGTTTCATTAACATTTTATTTTACAGTGTTCTTGTTATACATATTACCTGTAATAAATATAGTAATAACAGTAAATTATGCATAATTACAAGTAACTAATCCAAATCCTAACCCTAACCATAAACCTATAGTAAGTAAGTACATGTTGTTAATTAATATTACTCAGTTCTTACGTGTGTAATTACACTGTAACAAGGACACTGCAAAATAAAGTTTAACCAATATTTCTTATTTTCACACTGTATAAACCTGCCAGTGCCATTTACACTTGCTGCAAAAAAAAAATATAATTAAATAAATAAATAAAATGGGATGTTCATTATTCTTCAGAAACTGGAAATTGCTAGAGAATGGCAGTCTTCATTAATCATGCACCAATGTTTAATCATATATTTATTTGAAATATTAAGATTATATATAAAAGCAGCTTACAAACATATAACCAAAATTCTATATAGTGGTATGAGTTACATTATATATCATAATAGAGTTTTGACCATCTCGGGTGACCATCAGCAGACAAAAGTTGGAGCCCTTCCTTGTATGCACAGGGGTGAGGCAGGGGTGTGTGCTAGCACAAGTGCTCTTTAACATTTTCCTCATGGGTGTTACCAAGGTTCTCCACTTGCGATTGAGAACAGCAGTGGTGTGGCAGTGGACTATAGACTAGATGGCAATCTCTTTACCATTAGGAGGCTCAACGCAACCACTAAACTCGGTAGAGAGCGAGTCCTGGAGCTGCAGCATGCAGACGACTGTGCTTTTGTGGCTCATACTCTGGAGGATCTCCAGTCCATCCTTGCTGTGGCAGTGGGAGCGTACAGCAGGATGGGGCTGACTGTCAACACCAACAAGACAAAAGTGGTTTGCCAATGGAGTACCAGTGTCCCATCCACTCTATCCCCCTTCACTGTTGGTGGTGAACAACTGTCAGTAGTGTCATCTTTCAAATATCTGGGGAGTATTCTCGCAGAGGATAGCGGGATCGACAGTGATATCCAGAGCTGGATTAAACAGGCCTCATCTGCTTTTGGAAGACTTCAGCACAGAGTATTTGAGAACAAGAACCTTCATCCCTCCACAAAGGTCATTGTATACCAAGCGGTCTGTGTCACCACCCTCCTCTATAGCTGTGAAGCTTGGGTAACCTACAGCCGTCACATTAAGTCCTTAGAGTGCTTCCATATCAGATGCCTTCAGCGCATTCTGGGAATTACATGGTGTGAGCGTATGCCTCACACTGAAATACTTGTAAAGACCAACTGCAGAAGTATTGAGGCCATGATCACCCAGCGCCAGCTGCAGTGGCTGGGCCACATGATAAGGATGCCCCCATGCCGACTACCCCGCAGAGTGCTATATGGCCAGCTACATCATGGTCGACGCTCAGCTGGAGGGCCGAAGAAGCGCTATAAGGATCAAATGAAGATTGCTTTGAGAAAGTGTAAGATCAGACCAAAGGACCTGGAGTATGTTGCTGTTGATCGTAACATCTGGCGAAGGCTTTGTAAGGATGGGGCACATATGCTGGAGATGGAGAGGACAACCAAAAGACAACAGGAGAGCCAGGAGACACACAGCCATGGCTGCCATCAATACCACCACTACTGCCACATATATATGCCCCACCTGTAATTGAGCTTGTGGGACTGTTCAGCCATCAATGAGCCTCTCTGTTAAGCCTCTCACTAGTTTAATACAAATATTAATCCTTCCATTAAATACTGGAAACTACTGTTTATATCCTATTAGATATAAATGTGCTGTTGACAAAAGTGTCATTTAATAATGCCTGAGGTAATTTACTGCGATCACTTCACTCTTTGTGTTTGCGCATTGATGCAGATGCCGTAGGAAAGCTTGACAGCATCAACAACAGTAACTAACGTCAGCGAGGCTTATAGCAAAGGGTCAGTTTCACACCATGGAGAACACAATGTTTTATAAACAAGCTATTCGTAATTTTCACCAACCAATGTCTTTAATTATTCCACACCAAGAGGGATCCCAACTGTAAGTTCATAATGTGTATTAATGAAGAACACTCTCTTGAATTTATGATTCTAATTCTCAGGCCAGTGCTATCATTTTTGAGCATGCAGTTCCTTGTTTTTTTGTCTCATTAGTGGTTTGGAGAGTGGTAGCAGGTTGAGATGGGATTTGCACCTGATTCAAAATGCAAATGAAAACACACTTCCCTCATGAACAAATTAACAAGCTCTCAAAAGATAAATAGCCCCTGCTGTATTGTAATTTGGATTAAACAATCTTACATGTTTCTGTATGTCCCAGTGGAATATATGCTAACACGTGCAAATGAATAATTGCTCCTTATAGACTTTTTTTTATTTTTGCTGTTACAGAGAGATTTTTGCCTCAAGTAGAAATGACCAAAGGTTAATTGGCTCTGTCACTTGACAGATTCATAAACATGTGAATTATTTTGAGTTTTGACAGTGTGTCAAATAAATTAGAAGACTCAGAATATAATTATTGCATATTATTTTTATAACCCTGTGGTCACTTTATTTGTTGTTATTTTTTTTTTTTTATTCGCAATATTTTTAAAAGGAATAGTTCACAAAAACATTTATGGAAATGAGTGAATAATAACAAGATTTTCATATTTTGGTGAACTATTCCTTTAAATAGCTTATTGGATCACCTAAATTGTGTATTTCTTACAGTTGTGCATTCTACAGTATACTAAAGTTTATCAATGCTGTCGATGTATTGACCACACTCATACAATTTATGACATTTTCCGCTCTCCCCATTTTCTTAAATAGTTTTTTATCCTTTGTCTTCCTCAACCCCTTTCGCTCTTGTAGATTGTCCAATGCCTATATTTTCAGTGTACTGTAGAGCAAGGACTACGAATTGTCTTATGTCACCAATGTATTGAAGTTTGCAAGAGCCACACAATGATTAGTTGCCTTCACAGTTTACAGGGCAATTCCTCCCAATTTCCCCTCTGCACCTCCGGGGTCACTGGCACGTGTTTACTTTGAAGGCACAGACTCTCTTCATCTGGCAATTAATAAGTAATTAGTGATTTACACACAGGGGGAACTTATTCGCTCTCAAGCTCTAGTTTGATTTGCTTGCCACACAGGCTACCTCCACAAAGCAATCAGCAGTTGCCCGCAGCAAATAATCCTAGTGCGCACATTTCTTGGTAATGATTTTTAATACATCCCCACACATTAATTTCTCAACCTGCTTTCAGCGTGGTGGCTGTCATTATTTGACTGAGGGAAGCGGATGATTCTTTTCCCGTAATTATTATTCACTTCACCTCATTGCTCATGTTTTGTACAGACCCAGGGGGTGCTGCTTGGGAGGAACTGGTGCATTCGCCTCCCTCAGATGGGCTTGTGGTGTGGTAGTTTGTTAGACTAATCACTGATCAGTATAATACTGAATTTTATGGATGGTCAGTGCTGAGCTCAGACGGTTCTCACTGTATACTCCCTGCAATTCACAGCAGGCTCCCTGTGTTGAGAAAAGTCTTTGTTTTTTAAGTTTATGAACCAGACTTATTGCACATTCCCCAAAGGGAGAAATCGTTGTCCATCATACTAATATAAATAAAGTGTGCTGTTCCAAACAAAAATTTATAAATGCTTTCAACATAACAAAGAACAAAGAAGACAAGCCTGCAATATTGTTTGTCACACAAAACTAACAACATTCTCAAGCCTGGGAGTCACTTTGTATTCAAAAGTGGTGGGGACAGTGGTACAATCATACAATCTGTCATCCAAATCAAGTGCTCGGATGAACTGTCATAGCCACCATATATATATATATATATATATATATATATATATATATATATATATATATATATGGCTATGTATATGGCTATACATAGCCATATATATATATATATATTGTTCATAGATGAACAATATATATATATATATATATATATATATATATATATAGTATATTATTAGATTTGAACTTCATCCTTGCATCTGCCACTGTAAGGAGCCGTTTACATAGAACACGCTTTTGCGTATGTCCCTGCTGTTTTTCAGTTTTTATGTAAACATGCACTAAATGGACATCTTTGATTGTTTCGACATGTTGCATTGTTTTTTCAGAATCTCGTGTGGGACGTCACTATTTTTAAACATCAAGTCAAGTTGAAAATAACTTTTAAAACTGTTTTAAGGTGCTAAGAACACCTGCATTCTGTTCATCTTGCTTTTTTAGCCCAAAAACACGTTCAGTCTGAACGAGCACTGTTAGGTTCTGTTCACAGGGCATAGCCATAGAAAGGCTGTACAATTGTAGTGAGCAGAATAACATGTCAGATCTTGAGGCAGATGGGCTACAACTACAACTGCCATGTCTGGCACTTTATTAGAACCATAGTGTTCATAATGAAGTGCTCCGTAAGGTGTATATGTTGTATTTTCAATAAACCAAAATCGCATATGTACGTCTGTAGATGTATATCTACAGTGGGGAAACCATTTGTTTGCATAAAGTGATAGGGCAAAGTAGTGCATAATGTCTATGCTCTCAAGCTAATTAATCAGCCCAGATAATAAACTAATATCTTTTTTTATGTTTAATTTCCTTATTTTAAATTGAGTTGTGGGTAATACCAATATATCACAGTTTTATTGTCGTAAAAATTGAAGTATGATGTTTTGGCGAAAGCTTAGTTACCATGGTATATTTTTGTAAGGGAGTATTTTCATTAAATGTTCATGTATGAGAGGTACTACATATGTTCAACATCAAGACATACTCATCTTTTTGATCACTGTTGGATGGGGAAAAATTTTGAAAGTTTTTAATATTGTATGTTTCCCTATAGATGGAAACTGCATGGAAACTGCATGCTTTAAGACTGGGGTTTGACCTCATTCTGGCCATCAGCAGAACTTGGGGTGGGTGGGGGGGATTTGTATTTGATTCGGAGCAAAGCCCACAGAAGCTACTGGAAGAGAGTCTAGTGGGTGGCTAAGCCTTGATCAGCTCATGGGTGAATCCTTGTCAGGTCCAGTAATCTGAGAATCATCAGATAACAGGACATGCATTGATGACTTTATGATGGTGTAATCTCTGCTGACTCTAATTTGTTAAAAGGGGCTATTTATAAAGCCTAGATACACTGCCATAACAGATTACATTGGTTGAGCCTTTCAATTGGAAACATATATATATTTTTAGACTCTGGTACAAGTATGAATGTTTTCTGTGACCTCTGATCAAATTTTTTGCTTCTCCGTGTCCTTTTTTTCCTGAATGTCTCCTGGGATTCTTGCTTTGTCAGTGCTGTTTACAAACAGAAACCTGTCAATTGAATCAGGGTTCTAGGAAGGACAATTTTCAGATAAAAAATGTATATCTTGAACGGGAGTCTGTGCAAAGCTCGGTTCAGAACTAGCAGGTCCAAGATTGGCCACAACCCACCACCTTTTTTGGGTACAATGAAGTAGGGGCTGTAAAAACCCCTTCTTCATCTCGGCTGGAGGAACAGGCTCTATCGCGTCATTCAGTAGGAGGGAGGCGATCTCCGTGCACAAGGCAGCGCTTTCTTGACTTTCACCTCTGTGAACCGGACGTCGTTGAACCTTGGCAGGCACCTGGCGAACTGAATCGCATAGCCGAGTCGAACAGTCCTGATCAGCCACCGCGACGGGTTGCAGAATGACCACTCCCAGAACAGCTTGGGACAGGAGAGGAAGAAGTCCATCCACGTGACCCGTGGAGGCCATCACATTGGGGTGGATTTGTGACACAGCGGGGCACGCAGGGGGCAGAAACCCCGCCTCCGGGGCGCCGAACCTGCCAGAGAGAAATGGTGCCTGGCAGTCACGATAACAACGACCGTGGACACCGACTGTGAAGCCCAGGAAGTAAGGAAACCGCTCTTTTCTTAAAATGTGGGTACCGCAGCCCTTGGTGCGTGCAGCGAAGGGCCCTCCACCAGGGAATGGAGTGATGCTCTTACCAGCTCCTGTGCAGTGGTTCTCCAACTTCCTGGACTGCCTGTCTCGGGGGTGCTTTGAAGCCTTTCTTGGGTTCTTGTCGACTGGCCGTGAGACAGGTGGCATCTGCTTTCTGCGGATGGCTCCACGCCTAGGCCGGCCTACTGGGGAGGACTGTAGAAGTAGTCTGAATGAGTGGTTGCATTCCAGCTCCGCGATTGCGTGAGCTCATCATGCACTTCAGGGAAGAAAGGCCACAAGCGGCGCCCGGGGCCCCAGGTCCAATCATCAAGCCGCGAGGGTTCAGGGGGAGGGGAGGATTCCATTCCAGCCTGACGCTCGCATCTGCCTGGGCAAGCATGTCCATCAGCTGCGCATGGCTTCAGATTGAACCAGCCCACTCTGTGATGCTGTAATCGAAAGCTCTTCCGCTTTGCGAGCTTTGTATGAGATCGTGGACTCGCCCTGAGACGAGCCACCGGTCCCATTGCAGAACTCGCTTGGGTAAACGAGCGTGCTTGGGAATGGGAGATCCACGGTGGGTTTCCCGGTGGTGCTGCTTCCATTGAAATCCCCAAGTCGCTCCCAGAGATAACCGATGCGGCCTCAAACCCGTAGGTAGAAGGACCGTGGCGGGGAGCCGCTGGGGGGCTTTACCTGGGGAAAGCCGCAACTGCATCTTTGCCATAATCATGCTCTCACAGTGAGAACATGAACCGTCCACAAAACACTGTCCCCGTGTGGGCATTGCCTAACACATGAGGTAGCGATAGTGGCTGTGGGAAGCAGAGAGGTAACGATCACAACCAGAAAATATACACAAATGGAAAAGGCATCTTTAAAAAGATGCTCTCCATGAGTGCCACTCTTTTAGAAGGGAAATATAATATTTTATAGGAAGAATATATTCTCTTAGGCTGCTGAAGCACCCAGGGGCGTTCTCTGCACTCAAACGGTGCTAGAGGGGGAGAAGCCGCTGTAATGCGCCATAAATCCAACAGCTTCACTGGACTCAGAGATGAATGGATTGGCAGAGTAATTCAGTGCAGTGGCTCCGAAGAAGTAGTCTGAATGAGTGGTTGCATTCCAGCTCCTTATATACAAGTATGTCTGGGGGAGTGGCATGCAAATTCCACTTGCCAATTTTCATTGGCCTTTTCTCAAAGATCAGAGATGTCTGGGGCTCCCAGGAGCAACCCCTAATGTCACTACATCGACACAACGTCGAGTGAGTGACAGAAGGGGAAACTCAGTTAAGCTAAGATTCCTCATGTTTTTTTTTCTCTAGAAATTCATTCCGCCAAAAATATGTGGAATATTGCTTGTGTTGCAGAGCCACAAAACTAAGATAAGAACAAAATCACAATATGTTTTAAGTTTTTATGATTTAAGTGACGTTTTACTGAGAGACGAATGCTTGCTAATTTTGTATAAATAATGCTGTAAATTATCCCATTATATATATACTAAAACACTGAAAATATATTTATAGATTATAACATTAAAACCACCTGCCTAATATTGTGTAGGTCCCCCTCATGCTGCCAAAACAGCCCCAATCCGCATCTCAGAATAACATTCAGAGATGCTATTCTTCTCATGACAATTGTACGGTTATCTGAGATACAGTGGACTTTGTCAGTTCGATCCAGTCGGGGGGGTTGGCACCATTCGGAGTAAATTCTAGAGACTGTTCTGTATGAAATTCCCAGGAGATAAGCAGCTACAGAATACTCATCTGGCACCAACAATCATGCCACAGTCCAAATCACTGAGATACAATTTTTTCCCATTCCGATGGTTGATTTGAACTTTAACTGAAGCTTATGACCCATATCTGCATGATTTTATGCACTGCACTTTTGCCAAATGATTGGCTGATTAGGTAATTGTATGGATGATTGTTGGTAACAGATGGGCTGGTGAATGGTACCATAAACAATAAAAACATCCAGTGAGTGGCAGTTCTGTGGATGAAAATGCCTTGTAGATGAGAGAGGTCAACAGAGAATGGCCAGACTGGTTTGAACTGACAAAGTCTACGGTAACTCAGATAACCACTCTGTACAATTGTGGTGAGAAAAATAGCATCTCTGAATGCGCTGTTTTTGAAGCACAAGGGGGAACTACACACTATTAGGCAGGTGGTTTTAATGTTGTGGCAGGTCGGTGTATATATAATCTATAAATATATTTTCTGACATTTATAACATCAGATGTGGTCCAATTTGGACTACAATGAAGTATTCCCACAGACAATAGTACATGAAATATTAAGAGGAGCTCTGGTGTGCTGTTCATGAAAGAAAAAACACTTTCATATTAAGGCACTTCAGAACAGAATCCAAGAAAATATTAAAAGAAGCCATTATACATCCATGGGCAATTTTATTGCTATATGAATAAGATACTGTAAGTCTTTCCAAATTATGTTTGATATATTATGGGTGTGAAACTTCACCAAGGGTGTGAAGTTAGGCAGAGAGCTCAGGATTTCAGAAAAGCTGAAGACTAAATATTCACTCTCCCAGATTCCCTATCACGCCCTTGAGGAGTCTTCAATGGCTTCTGTAAATATGCAGTATAGTGAAGGGGGATAATATGTCAAACATAAGCTATGCTAAAAGCGTTTCAGATGTGAATAAGCAACACATGCTCAAATGAAGCCGTCTACCTTGTTAAAACCCACAGCAGCCCACGGCCCTCAGTCTAATGACATTCTCAGTGGAGAGGCTGGCGCCTTGGGAGAAATATCAGCCAACTGTGACCCAATGGAGAGGTTGTGTTGTCTTTCAGCATCTCCCTGACACTCAAGTATATCCACACAGCCACTAGCTGCAGAGTTGCTCCCAGACCGATCACACATACACCAATCTAATGTGATACTTCTAGATCTAGTCACACTGGGAGTTAATTGTCTGTTGTGCAATGGCTTGAAATGTTGACTTCTAGAAGAATTTGAAGGTTGATTATATAGTAATTCTCATGCTGATGCTTGCTTCTATTGTAATGTTTTAATTAGATACCAAGCATGAAACCTGAACATAACTGGCATGTTTGGTATTTGCTTTCATCCATTTATCTGACACTATTTTTTAAATTTACAAATGAGAATAATACAAGTTTAAGCAATTTATCCAAGTGAGAAAATAGTACAAGTAGAATAGAAACAGAGATAGGAAATAATAAAGCATCAAAGTTTAGCTAGTAAGCATGGCTCATTAGCAGCTGCAGGACTGCCAACTATATGGGGCATTTTCCAAACTGCATTTTTGCACCCTTGAAGTGCACTTCGGGAAGGGGATACCACTCGAAGAGTGGTTCCAAACAAAAGTAAGAAAGTTTTTTTTTCTTCACAAAGGGCCCTTTTACAAGACTTTTAGTGAAGGGTGCATTCAAACTGTAATGCCATGCTCTCTTTTGAGAGCCCACATCAAGAGCTTTGCCTTTTGTAGTGAGTAGGGCATAGGTATGATAATTTTCGATTGGAATTCGCCCATGCAGATGTTTTGCCACGGCCAACAATGAATGCTCAGATTTGAGAGCCCATAAGCAAAGATGACAGAAAGCAGGTTGAGGATCTCTGGTGTGATCAGGCTCCAGCTGAGCAAATGCCATTGAAATGAATTGTAATGTTAATGGATACTGTAGCTTTAAGATGTATTTTTTTAAATATTTTAAATATTTTGGGGATTTAATATTAATATTATGAAAATGTATTTAAAATACGTTATTTTTTTATAGGCTACTCTACACTTTGCTTGTTATGATTTTTGTGCTGATAATTCCCCCCACATGGGGAAAACATTTAATAGCTTATAATGACTTATTTTGGTTGAGTCATGTACCTTATTTTTTGCATGTTTTTCCAGACCAGGTGTCACGATCCCCGGTTGTCTGCCCCGTGTCTCTCTTGTCACCGTCATAAACTACAACTCCCATGATTCCCGGCCCTCATCACTGCCAGCACTTTGTTATTGTTCTCACCTGCATGTCATTTTGTCATTATCGTGTCTGTGTATTTAAACCCTGCTGTTCCTCCATTCCTGGTTGATGGAGGAACAGCACCGGAACGAAAAAATACAGTTTCTGCTCAGAACGAACCGATATGAAACATTTGTTGTTTATAGTTCCTGATTGCCCACATAATTCAAATTCTGAGTAATTGTTTTTTTTTTTTTACATTTGGTCGATGGCAACCAAGCAGCAAAATTGGATAAACACTTCTATGTCACAAATCAAAAATATTTTAAGGGCATTTTTAGCACATGGTTAAATGCATATTTTCCAAAAATCGGCTGCTAATGAAATTTACACCAGCCATGTGTAATCTTTTTGCTCTGCCTCATGAAATAATCTGTGGCTTGGGGGAAAAAATATGTGGATTTATGCTTTTGGCCAAATTTGATTCCTAATTTGACTGGGATTTAGGGGCAGCAGTGCGTGTGTGTTTTAAAAACAGCAATATGAGCATTTCAAATTGATTTTGATTGAGAGAGAGTGATTGAACATACGTAATTGTATTGTGTGCAATCAATTTAAATTTAGGTAATTGTAAAACTACTGTACATTTTACAAAAGCCATAACCGAATGTACAGAAGTCTAGTGCTTAATTGCATTCTTAAATTAAGGCTTAATTGCATTCTTAAATTTTGTCAGTGTGTAAAGTTAGATTCAGAAATACAAGAAATAAGATACAGCAGATGTAGGAGTGGTGTTCTATAAAACTGTGATGGACTTTTATCTTATATTTTCCAATAAGAATTTCGCTTGGCAAATAATCAAGAAATCTCAACTCCAGATAACAAATCCCAAAGCCCTCCTCGAAGAATTGGAAGCATGCAAATAGTACAACCCATTTCAGAAAAGCAAACATTTAAAAAAAAAAATTACAAATTCCAAGCAGTCCTATTCTTTATTTTACATTTGAAAAGATCAGTAGAATACCCTCAGTAGCTCTCTGCTGACTTTTTGCATCTCCTTCTAGAAAGGCAATTACTTGTGCTGCACACATATTCACACACATATACTTGCTGCTGTACCTGCCTGGGTTGACTCGACTCTGCTGTGCACCCGCTGATGTGATTGTTCAGCACTGCCCATCAGTGCACATAATGAAGTGCAAATCAGGCTAATGTGCTCACTGATGCGCTGGCTTTTAAAGATCAGCTCAAATTGATTTAGATCCAGCACCACTGAGCCATTAACAAATAATAAAATGGAATATAACAAATATATGTGTCCAGGGAGTTAAAAGAAATCATTCCACACTGCCAAGAACAGGAAGCACAACCAACGCTGTTTGTTTCATAAGATTGAGGCAAGGACAGTTTGGCCCTGCACCATTATAAGCATTTACCCAGAGTAAATCCTCTGTGCATGTACAAATTATGTTTGTATAGTACAGCTTGAGAAACATTATTAGCTAATTACGCTTTAAAATACAAAGTGTGATTAGATTATTATTATAGGTTCACCCAATAATGTAAATTCTGTTTTCATTCACTAGGACCTTATGTTGACACCTTCCGTGGAAGTGATGCTATGCAGAATTTTAGCCTCTGTCACCATGCACTTTTATTGTATATTGTTCCATACAATGAAAGTGAATGGTGACTGAGGCTAACATTCTGCCAAACATCTCCTTTTATATTCCTCGGAAGAAAGTCATTCACGTTTGAAACAACATGAAGGTGAGTATTCATCTTTTGGGTGAACTATCCCTTTAAGCTTCTCAGGTATGCCCCAATATGAGAAAGAAAGTTCTTGCCATTAGCAAAATAAAATTACAATTGTAATTTAAGCTCAGACAGAAAACATAAGACAAAATAAACACACTAAAGGCAGTTCTGTTAAGTTTAGAAGGCCTTTATTTTCAGGGCATACCTAAAAAGTGTTTCTGGCATGGTTCCATTGTCACGGTATGAGAAAGAACAGGAAGATATCTTTAAAAAAAATCTCTGTTTGTCTTAGTCTCTCTCTAAACACACAAGATTAAAGCACAATCACGGAGTGTGTAGGTGTTGAACGAATGCTCTGAAAATACAAAACAATTTCTTATTAGCAAACAACACTGCCTTAAATTGGATTGTCTTAAAACATATTTTCACATAATTTTTCTTTGTTTCCTGCTGCATCATTTTCTCTCCAGGCATACATTTTCACACATCATTAGCATCGTGCTATGTTGTATGCCTTGGGTCACTGGGTTCATAATTTACTTTGAAGATACTTTCACCTCTCAATGCAACTCCAGAGTTTACTGATTTATCTGAACATACTAATATATAAGTACATTGAGAATATGTTGTCTGGGAAAATATTGATAAAAAAAACAACATTTATGTAAAGTTTTTGCTCTTTAGCTTCTTAGACGTTATTAATGCACTCTTAAGTAGGCAAAGTATTGTGCTGTACTGTTTTCTTGCAAGAAGTGTCTGTCAAATGCTCATGAGCATATATCTTTACGATTTATGATCTAATTAGAGAACATAATGCATAGTCAATGAGTTGAAACCTTCCTTATTGAAATATTTTGATGATTGCAGACACTAATTGTTGTGGTAATGACTTCAGATCAACTTTATTTGCATATATGTGTCTGTTGAATTGTCATTTGCATGTTCTTAGCATTGAGGTTTTATAAATTAATCTATGCTGCTTTGAAAAGCTCTCATTTTAAAAATGTCTTCCCTCCCTGGAGAACTGTCAGAATTCAAATTTAAAGCAGTGTCTTTGCTCTGAAATCCGATTTGCATTAATCTCCTAAAATGTTGATAATGCATCCACAACATAACTATGTATAACCCTATGTAACTATGTAACCCTAACTATGTAATTATTTAATAATTACTAATAATTTATTCAAAAAGGAACATTCTGTAATTATTTAATCAATCTCATGCCATTTCAAACCTGTATGTTTGTTTTTTTTTCATTAAACATACAGCTAGAACTTTTTGAAGAAGTCTGAAACAATACATTGTGACCATGTCCGTTTAAACTCTATAAAGCACCATAAAAGTTGCCCATATGACTTGTGTGCTGTATTCCAAGTCTTCTGAAGCCATAGAGTAGCTTTATATAAGGAACAGACCAAACATTTTATTTGTTATACAATGATGATCTTCCCCTTTGTCAAAGTTTGCATGTAGCCCACTTTTGCATCCAGAATTTAAAAATGCCACGATTTTGATGCCAAAATACCATAGGTCGATCTTTGCTTTTGTAGTAACCAAACGTGATGTAACATTTACGAATTTCTTAAAATGAATGCAGGCTAGATGGGGGTGGAGAAGTTGCCTGTTCCTCACACATTACTACCATATGTCTTCAGAACACTTGGAATATAATACTAGTCCTTTGTGTCTACTTTCAATGTGCTTTTTGGTGTTTTGTTGAATTTTTGGAGTTTGGCAGACTTGGTCACTATGAGCTGTTGTTGTATAACAAAAATAAATCTCTGTGCAAAAAATTCTAAAAGGTTTTTCCTTTGTGTTCCATGAGAAAATAAAAGCATACTGGTTTGGAACAACACAAGGGTGAGTTTTGTTTTTTGGTGAACTATCCATTTAATAAAATAACTGCTCAGTTTGACTAGACTTTTTCACTGGGCTTTTATACTTTGACACAGAAATGGACCCACTGTGTATCTTTGCGGGCCCACTTGGCCAGTTCACATTCATCTTATTGGTGATTCTGTAATCTCTCCAGTAGCTATTGGTGATTATCCTCGTCAACTCTTCCAAATATTGGATCTTTACCGGATGATCCAACTTAACCCAGAATCTCTTCTTTGAATTGTAATTTTTGATCGGCTTGGCATCAAACCCAGGTTAAGGAAGATTTACAGGAGTTAAGCGGGTGAAGATGGCCGCCCCAGCCATGTTTCCACACAGTACTATGAAGGATTGGCCTGAAGTGCCAGTGATTAGAGTAGATCTCAATCCACTTCCTTCCTGGTTGTGACCTCATTTCTGAAATGATTTACTGGGCATCCATCCCACAACTCCTGTAAGAGCATGAAAAACTGTATGTTTGCTATTCGCCTGGGAAGGAAAACATATTAGTTTGCCTGTCCTGCAAAGAAGACCAAGTAATACAAATTTCATTTATTTTTTTATTTCGGTTTATCCAGTTGCCATACAATCTTCCTTAGTGTCACATACATTGTCATGCCATCAGGGAGTAATTATGGTTTAAGCCAAATTCCTCCATTTAAGATTCAGGAATAATGAACATTTCCCAACATTTACATTTAGATTTGTGGTGCCAACATCCCAGATATTTCAGTAAAAAAAGGAATTGTTCACCCAAATATTTTAATTATTATATCATTTACTCAAGTTATTTATATCTTTCAAAGTTGTGTGACTCTCTTTCTTCTGTGGAACACAAACAGGAGATATTAATAACAGAGTGTCCAAGCTGCTCTTTTCCATAAATTGAATGTGAACGGTGACCAGGCAAAGTTTTCAGTTAATAGCGTTTACTCATACTAAGCTATTATAGCTTTAGAAGACTTACATTATATGGACTACGTCTATGATGCTTTCATGTTTTGTCCTTGTTGGAGCTTGACAGCCACTGGAACTCATTCTCTTTTATTGTATATTAGAGAACAGCTCTGCTAAACGTCTTTGGTGGTCCACAGAAGAAAAAGAGTCACATAGGTTTGTAATGGCATAAGGGTGCATAAATGATTACATAATTTATATTTTTGGATCAATTTTATCTTTAGTATTTCACAAAATCATATTGTAATGTGCACTAACTGCAGCTTCCATGAGGTCACATGCAAATTTGCAATCTGAAGTTCTATAATTATGTATCATATGGTGCACAGAATCTGAATTATTTCATCATAGGTGTCTCACAGATAGATTAGACAGTGTTGTGACAATAGTATAGTATTGGACCCCACCGAACCTCCACCACCGAAATGACCTACCGTTTGAACTGCGATGCACCTCATTAATCTCTGCCTGCATCACTTTTGTCTATTGATCGACTACACTCTTGAAATTGAATACATAGTCTATCAATGAATTGCCAACAAAAGCCTTCATCAGGTAACTAACAAAGGACAATGCATCAATGTTAACTTCTGCAGTTAATCCAGGATGGACATCAAAGACATTAGACATTAATCTTAACGTTTTTAAACACGGAACCGTAATGCTTACTTGATGTACAAATTTAAAACCATGTCTTGCACTGCACACAAATAAACTATGGCATTATATTAATGTTGTTTAGCCAGAGGGGAACTGGCCCCACAGTGAGTCTGGTTTCTTCCAAGGTTTTTTCTCCATTAACCAACATCTTATTGAGTTTTGTGTTCCTTGCCACAGTCGCTTTCAGCTTGCTCACAGCAGATCTAAATACAATTATTATTTAATTACTTATTTTTAAACACAATTTACAATCATATTTAATCAAACTACACAGTGATCACTCTCAATATATAGATATTACAGTTAAATTTTTTTGTTAATGCATGGTTTCCTGTAAAGCTGCTTTGAAACGGTGTGTGTTGTGAAAAGCAATATTGTTCCCGTGCCTCTCTTCCACTGTCTTTGTCACTGGTCCGGTTTAATTACAGGATGCCAAGTAACTATGAAAAAAACTGTCTGTTTTACCACTGTTTACATTTCTTGTAATTTCATGTGCTTAGAGAGAAAAAAATATTAAATTCATTAAAAATTGCCATAAGATGGGTCAGGTTGGCTCAGCACCAAATTCTAGGTCACAAATGTAATTCTTTGCAAAAGTCTGTGAATCATTCTGCACAGTAATGGAAAAATCAATTTATAAAAAAATGAAAAAGCACTGAAATTATCATACCCCCCCCCCCCCCCGAGGCAACATTTTATAACCTTTCCAAGCAACTCATGCCATTTTGGTAATAGCGTTATTTCAATTTTATCTGAGCAGATGCTGCCCTTTGTTCAGCTTCTCTTTGGCTTCCATCGTGGTGTTGCCCTCATGGTTATATCTCTTGAAAATCTTTGTTTTGTCAGTGTTAATTGCAACATTCACACACAAGTCTCTCCCAACATGAGAAGCTTGTCCAAATCTGTCATAATGGAGGTTACGTGGCCTGAGCTGAATAGACGTTGTCATGACGATATCCGTGACCTCGTTAGAAACCATCGCTCAGTCAATGTCTACAATTGTGTCTCTGCAATAACAATTTGAGCACTGGCTGCTCAAATGCACCATAAATAAGACGGTTTAGATCGCAAGACATCAGCTTCAGTTTAGCTAAAGTTTCTATACAAAAACAGTGTTGTTTGCGTTTGCCTGGAGCAATTTGTTTTTTAATCCCTCATCCGCTCACATGTCAGAACTAAGTCTGGCATCTGTCAGCAAAGCTTGAAATCGGTCAATACAGCAATGAGAGATGGTTTTGAAATGTCAGATGCCTACAGTTGGGTATCTGCTGTCGGGATTATGTTCTTGTGATAGTACATGAAATTAGCTCTGTTCCAAGAGCTAGTGAGCTGTCATGCTGTCTACTGCCTACATGGGAAAATATAACACCCCCCATTCTGATGGTTGGTGTGAACATTAACTGAAGCTGCTTACCCGTATCTGCTTGATTTTATGCATTGCACTGCTGCCTCATGATTGCCGTATTAAATAATCACATGAATAAGTATGTGTACAGGGGTTCCTAATAAAGTGCTCAGTGAGTATGTATGTGTGTATATATATATGTATATTTACACACCGATCAGCCACTAATCTTGTGTATGTCCCCCTTGTGTCACCAAAACAGCGCTAACCCTGCATCTCAGTATAACATTCTTCGTTGACCTCTCTCATCAACAAGGCATTTCCATTCACAGAACTGCAGCTCACTGGATGTTTTTTGTTTTTGGCACCATTCTGAGTAAATTCTAGAGACTGTTGAGAGTGAAAATCCCAGGAGATCAGCAGTTACAGAAATACTCAAACCAGCCCATCTACGGTACAAAGTCTATGGTAACACAGATATCATCTCAGAATGCTATTCTTAGATGAGGTTTGGTGTTGTTTTGGGGGCACAAGGGGGTCCTACACAATATTAGGTAGGTGGTTTTAATGTTGTGGCTGATCGGTGTATATATATAGATACACACACACACTACTGGTCAAAAGGTTTGAATCACTTGACTGAAATGTTTCACATGATCTTAAAAATCTGAAGGCGTATGCTTAAATGTTTGAAATTAGTTTTGTAGACAAAAATATAATTGTGCCACCATATTTATTTATTTCATTATAAATCTAAAATTTAATAAAAAAAAAAGTTTTTGAAATTGATGACTTGGACCAAATAATAAAGAAAAGCAGCCAGTAAGTTTCCAACATAGATGGGAACACCTTCAATACTGTTTAAAAAGCATCCCAGGCTGATACCTCAAGAAGTTGTTTGAGAAAATTTCAAGAGTACATTTCTGCAAATTCTAGGCAAAGGGTGACTACTGAAGATGCTAAAATATAACACAGTTTTGATTTATTTAAATGCTATTAAATAATTAACATAGTTCCATTTATGTCATTCCATAGTTTTAATGACTTTACTATTATTCTAAATTGTGAAAAAAAAATATTATATATATATATATATATATATATATATATATAAAGAACAATATATATATATATATATATATATATATATATATATATATATATATATATATATATTATACATACATACATATATGTACATACTTTCAATTCCCTATTGTTTGTGATATACAGTGAGGAAAATAAGTATTTGAACACCCTGCTATTTTGCAAGTTCTCCCACTTAGAAATCATGGAGGGGTCTGAAATTGTCATCGTAGGTGCATGTCCACTGTGAGAAACATAATCTAAAAAAAAAATCCAGAAATCACAATGTATGATTTTTTAACTATTTATTTGTATGATACAGCTGCAAATAAGTATTTGAACACCTGAGAAAATCAGTGTTAATATTTGGTACAGTAGCCTTTGTTTGCAATTACAGAGGTCAAACGTTTCCTGTAGTTTTTCACCAGGTTTGCACACACTGCAGGAGGGATTTTGGCCCACTCCTCCACACAGATCTTCTCTAGATCAGTTAGGTTTCTGGGCTGTCGCTGAGAAACACGGAGTTTGAGCTCCCTCCAAAGATTCTCTATTGGGTTTAGGTCTGGAGACTGGCTAGGCCACGCCAGAACCTTGATATGCTTCTTACAGAGCCACTCCTTGGTTATCCTGGCTGTGTGCTTCAGGTCATTGTCATGTTGGAAACGGTGGTCCCAGCTCTTTTCAGGTCATTGACCAGCTCCTCCCGTGTAGTTCTGGGCTGATTTCTCACCTTTCTTAGGATCATTGAGACCCCACGAGGTGAGATCTTGCACGGAGCCCCAGTCCGAGGGAGAATGACAGTCATGTTTAGCTTCTTCCATTTTCTAATGATTGCTCCAACAGTGGACCTTTTTTCACCAAGCTGCTTGGCAATTTCCCTGTAGCCCTTTCCAGCCTTCTGGAGGTGTACAATTTTGTCTCTAGTGTCTTTGGACAGCTCTTTGGTCTTGGCCATGTTAGTAGTTGGATTCTTACTGATTGTATGGGGTGGACAGGTGTCTTTATGCAGCTAACGACCTCAAACAGGTGCATCTAATTTAGGATAATAAATGGAGTGGAGGTGGACATTTTAAAGGCAGACTAACAGGTCTTTGAGGGTCAGAATTCTAGCTGATAGACAGGTGTTCAAATACTTATTTGCAGCTGTATCATACAAATAAATAGTTAAAAAATCATACATTGTGATTTTTGGAGTTTTCTTTTTAGATTATGTCTCTCACAGTGGACATGCACCTACAATGACAATTTGAGACCCCTCCATGATTTCCAAGTGGGAGAACTTGCAAAATAGCAGGGTGTTCAAATACTTATTTTCCTCACTGTATACTCTAAAGTACATGTGCACACATGAAGTGGAGAACATGGTTTTTCACTTATACAATATAATATATGTATCCATACATGTGATATGTAAACAATCATAGAAGTTTGTGTCATTTGTGTGTATTAAAGTAAAATCTGCATAACTAATGTAAGAAAACTGCAATTTTTGTAGTATTTTAAAATATAAGTTGCAAATACTGTATGTTCAAATATGTGATGTTTTTTTTACATCTGTGAAAACTATACGTGAAAATACATATTTTATATGTGTTGTACATGTATGACCTTTTCCCCATTCTTATGGTTGATGTGAACATTAATTGAAGCTCCTGACCTGTATCTGCATGATTTTATGCATTGCTGTGCTACCACACAATTGGCTGATTAGATAATCTCATGAATAAGTTGGTATACAGGTGTACCTAATAAAGTGGTCGGTGAGTGTTTATACTGTATATATAAAATTGAATTCTCAAATCTTACCTGAGGTCACCAATAGAAATCTTCTCTATTTTACAGCTCTAAGCTCTTATAAATGATTAACAAAATACCTAATTGTACTTCTCATCTCTTGGCCAACGTGCACCCTTGCTCCATCCAATCTAAATTCAACTTGAGCATCTCTACGACGGCATCACATTGCCAGGCATGATTTTGTGTATTTGCAGCCACCCTCCCCCCTTTCAACAGTTGATTATTTAACAGACAGGAAAATTGCAATTGAACAGCTGAATAGGTAGCGGAGGTTACTTTTGTATTGAAAGGCTAATCGAAACTCATTTCTAAGACCACTCACAGTAAAACCACTGGCTAGATTCAGAATAAACTGTAAAGGGAGGGTGAGGGAAAAGAGTCAGCTGTAAAGGCTGTACCACCTGCCTTTACTCTCCCTGTTCTTTGGAGTCTGGACTTGGAGTCAGTAGCAGTTTTTTAAAGCCTGCTATGATCTCAGCATTTAGATTGATCACAACATCCGCACTTTCATTGGAAATGTCTAGAATTTTTGCTCACTTCATGATTTACTAGGGGTGGACGGTATGACCAGAATCTTAGATTACAGTATGAGTGCATTTATATCACCATAACCAGGGGTGGAATGAGTATTGAAAAATTATACTCAAGTAGATGTACTGTTACTTCCTTAAAAATGTAGTGTGAGTAGAGTAAAAGTAGCTGTCCTAAAAACTACTCAAGTAAGAGTAAAAGAGTGGCTCTTTTAAAAGTATTCATGAGTAGTAAATATTGAGTACTGAGTTGCAAAACATATGCCCCATTATAATGAACACTGTATGCCAACTTTTAAAATACATCACTTATCTATGATAAACACTACATGAATCTGATGCCAAAAAATAAAAGGGAGACATGAATGACAGAATAACAGAAATGAAAAGATGAAAAAGTTATTTTCAGTACACTGATTATCATTTTAAACCGTAATGTATGAAACAATTACATTAAAATAAGTTTATGTGTAGGGTCTAAATTTCCCTTAATGCAGCATTATTGTTGTGCATAAAACATGCTCAAACAATGCAAGGAATGCAAAAAAATGATAAATTAGCAGGATAACTTGGCACGTCATGTCCTGCACAATATGGTAAATGGTCTGCACTTATATAGCGCTTTTTTCTAACCTCAGAGGTTACCAAAGCGCTTTACACTGTGTCCCAATCACCCATTCACACACACATTCATACACCAATGGCGGCAGAGCTGCCATGCAAGGCGCTAACCTACCATTGGGAGCAACTTGGGGTTCAGTGTCTTGCCCAAGGACACTTCGGCATGTGGAGTTGTGTGGGCCGGGATTCGAACCACCAACCCTGCGATTAGCAGCCGACCCGCTGTACCACCTGAGCCACAGCCGCCCCACAATAGAGGAGGTAGAGCAGACATCGGAAAAGTAGTTTGGTACATGGGCATCATGCTTAAAAAGAATAATTCACCCAAAAATAACAATTCTCTCATCATTTACTCACCCTCATGCATTCCTGGATGTGTATGACTTTCCTTCTTCTGCAGAACACAAATTAAGATTTTTAGAAGAATATCTCAACTCTTTTGGTCCATACAATGAAAGTGCTAAAATATTGAAGCTCCATAAATCAGCATAAAAGTAGTCTAATCCATGTGCCTCCAGTGGTTTAATCCATGTCTTCAGAAGCGATATGATAGATGTGGTGAGAAACAGATCAATATTTAATTCTTTTTTTTACTAATTCTCCTTCCTGCTCAGTCAATCTCCACTTTAACTTTCACTTTCTACTTGTGTTTTTGGTGATTCACATTCTTCATGCATATCGTCACCTACCTGGATTTAAATATTGATCAGTTTCTCACCATTGATCTGTTACTTTTATGTGCTTTTTGGAGCATCAACATTTTGGCACCCCTTCACTTACATTGAATGGACCTACAGAGCTGAAATATTCTTCTAAAATTCTTAATTTGTGTTCTGAAGAAAGAAAGTCATAGACAGATGGCATGAGGGATATGAGTAAATGATAAGAGAATTTTCATTTTTGTGTGAATTATTTCTTTAAGTAGCTCATGGGGGGCCACATTGTCCTACTTTTGAGATACAGTGTTGAACATTGATTTAGTTTTTGTCTCTTTTAAGCCCAGAAAGAGTTGTGTTCTCATTCTCATGCATGATGCACAATTTTCTGAAGTTTGTGACTGGTAGAATATTCTGTTGAAGTAATGCTCTGCAAATTTTTATACTTTTCTATCTTTATAAAGACTAAGCATAATTATAATTGGTAATTTATTATACCAAATAACACACTCTCTACATCAGGGGTCAGTATTATTAAAAAACTAACAATATTTTCAAAGAATAATGTTATTAAAATGTCACTGTTTTATTCTATTACATTAATACTTTTAAAGCTCCTAAAGTTATTCAGCCAAAAGTAGTGAGTGGTTTTCTCATTTCCTTGTTATTGTTGTTTGATTAATAGCATTTATTTGACATACTAGACAGTGCTCAATTCGGTTACATGTACTCTTCAAGTCCGACATTTTGATGCAAATATGCTTTTTGTCCCACTGTTTGAATTCACTTTAGACATAACTGACTGTGTTTACATTAAATCCTCATCAAGATGGGCATTGGCAGAATTATAAAGTGTATTTGATAATTTAGGCGCATTAGCACTCAAACATTAGCTGTCTGTCAATTAAACAACACGCAGCTACAGACGTCAGGAAATACAAAGTCAACCCTTTATATTTCATCTAGATCAACCAACCAGTGTTGCTCTTGCTATCGTGATTGATGTAATGAACACCCCATTTCTAGATGTAAAACATACACACAGATGGAAAACTACTCAAAAGTTTGATCGAGGACATATCTCTTTTTTCTGATAAACATCTAATCATTTTATTGCCCAGCTCTATTGAAAACATTGCATTAATCTCTCACAGCAACCCAATAATCTCAGTGATAGATAGTTCAATTACAGGCTACATTATAGAGACACAAAATCTAGTGAGCAGAAATATGAAATTGACCTCGATATGTTTCTTCAAATTAGAGGCAGGATTAATGCTGATATCTGGGTTTAGCAAGTTAAACTCACATGACACAGTCAGGCAACTGGCCTTTTTCACTGCAAAAAGCCCTTCCAGGTGGGGCCGAGATGTTCGGCTGTAAACTATGCTTGAGGAATTTTCCACATCCATAACGGTTGGCGCCAGATTTGCTGCCAGATTTGCTGCCATTCAAGTTTTTTACGTGTGATTTGATTTGACGGGAGTCACGAGACTCTCTCTAGCCAATCATGTTGATAGATAAAAATTAAATCCGGACAGGGAAGTAGCAAACACAGATGGTGGGAAAATACTGCATTAAAAGTACAGTTACAGCACTTAAATATACTCAAGTAAAAGTATACCATTTTTAAACTACTTAAAGTAAAATTCTTGGGAAAATGTAGTTAATTACAGTAACGTGAGTATTTGTAATTCATTACTTTACACCCCTGACTGTAACTAACCCCATCAATCCAGCCATCCATCCATCCAGATTATATGTTGTTCTGTTTTTTCTATTCTTTGCCACACCCTCCGAATTCTAAGCTCTGTTTGTCAATGCCGATAGTGTCAGAAGGTATGCCAGATTTCTTTATTAATTATTTTACTTTAAAAGAGAGAAGGAAAAGAAAAGATAAAAGGCAGGTTGTCCTCTGCTTTCACCTTAATGAAATGCTTGTTAACTTCTCTTTCATCTGCCCTGTCAAAATATATTATTTTATTATTTTCAACTTTAGGATTGTTTAAAAAAGAAGAATAAGCTTAATAAGCCTCCTATTACAAGAAATATGAGAACAAAACTAAAATAAATCTGTTCGTATGTGTATTCAAAAGCCGGATTAAAGGAATAGTTCACCCAAAAATAAAAAAGTTGTCATCATTTACTCATGTCATTCCTGTGCATATGATTAAACACGCAAGTACGTAGCATCACATCTATCATAAATCAATAAGAGAAGATCTTGATGCAAAATGAGCAACAACGTTTGACACCTTTGAACCCAAACCTGGTATGACAATCTTGATGCAGCTTGTTTAAATCTGCAATTGAGATTCAAAAAAATGTCAGAACTGGTGGGGGTACATTTTCCTTTAAAAAAATAGATGCACACATTCTGCACCATTAGTACCAGACAGATAAACATGGCACATATAATTGACTCATCCCATCTCTGATAAGCAAGAGGGCGCACAATCCGTACAAAGGAGGCTCTTGAATAAGCCAAAGTAACCGGCTTTAACATAGGATTTACAGGGAATTTTATAGTATCTCATTATCGGCTATGGACTCCCAATACCGCTGGCATGCCAACACTACCCCAGTTTTATATATAGTCATGTTAATCTGATTCTGCTCCATAAGGGCTGTGCATTTAAGGTTATGATCAGAGTGAAATCATTAAGCTGCCCGAGTCTGAACACACTTGAACTGTCATTGTCAAAGAAGATTTTAATCAGCAGAAGGTTCAAAGTTGTGCTTATGTCCTTGCGGCTGGATGGGGGCATTCGATTTACCGTGTGAAGCAAACGGACAGTCATAGAGCATTGACTCTGTGGAATAATACATAAAGCATTTAAAGATGAAATTGGACGAGCCTGTGAAATAATTCAGAAGAGGTTAAAGTAAAAATTCTATTATTCTGTTTGATATACATAATTAGTGTGAAAAGAATTTCCAGCTAGCTGTCCCTGAATATAGAGCCTTTAGATTTTTTTCATAGATCATTTTCAGTTCCCTTCAAATTAAGATGTTTCATAACTTTTGAGATGTATTAAATGTCCAAAAACCATCAACCATCAATTAGTGTTAGCTTGATGCTAGAATTAAATGACTTGACAAGCTCAGTTTTCTTTCTTGTGTTAACTTATTGAAACAGGAATTGGGGGTGGAACATATTGAAGGGCTCATCCCTTTTATTTATAGGTTTCAAATAGCCAATAGGCTTTTGTATACATCACAATCGTGATCCATGATTTGCTATTAATGGTGTATTCACTTCCTCCTGTGATGTTTGTACTTACGAGGTTGGAAATCATAAATACGATGTGATGTGCATTCGAGTGATTTTACTGAGAAAGAACGGACCCGTTTTGCAATTTCATATTCGTTTTTTTTTCACTTACTAGTGAAGGCTGGAAGCTTTTTAGCACCAATGCAACAAAATGAAGAACAAAGCCACACATTAGATGTGTGATTAATGCTTTATCTACTGCCTAATATGATGATGGTCCTCTGCGTTCCAAAGTTTTGGTGCCGACTTATACCTTGCACACGTTTGCCTTTATACTTGACTCACACTGGTGTTGTATATCCACTTGTGAGACTCTCCCATCTGTCTTCAACAGCACCCTGGAGACCCTCTCCTCCTCCCTGTCTCTGTGACAAATATGAGAAACACTAGTGCACTTTCCCTCTCATTGATTAGAAGAAGCGGCGTGCTTTGCTGCATCAGGCTCATTAATGGGCTCCATTAGCTTGGCTCCCCAGACATGGCGGAGGTGAGTTAGGCTGATGGTAAACACAGATGCGCTTGGTGAGGCGGGTGACATGCACTTCTCTCTCAGGAAAGTTGCTAATAGCAGTCACACCAGGGACTTGTTCAATCACACTGGGCTAAAGACATCTCCACTTTTTCCGGCAAATAATGACCAGAGGATGCTGCAAAAATTAACCGTGGCTGCAATTCCTGAGATCTACTGTATATCAATGTGATCACAATGATTGCATTTACAAATTCCAATGATTCATGCTATCAAGCTAGTCTTGTATTTGCGTGTCGATTGAAGAGATTGACAAAATGTCTTGACGCTTGTCACTTGATGCAGTCATGGCTGGTTTGGACAACAACTCATATTTAAGTGGAAGAGATAGCTTTCAATGTTCCTTTATCATCTTGTGCCTGTTAATGTCACAAATAGCAGGGTTTGATTTCTGAGAAGCACTGAATTTCATAAAATGTGCACTCATTCTGCTGCTTCAAAAGCGACATACGGTTTAGCCTGGTAATTAAGAGCCTCTTTCAAATACTCAAAAGGACTGTGTTCATCATTTTTATGAATTAACAAGCTTCCCACAGTCATGCAATACCTGGAAAATATAAGAGGCCTGTTGCATGAAGCTAGCTGAACAAACTCACAGTTTCAGAGATTCAGGTTGACAAAACCAGAAAGAGCTAAGCCGGTTTAGATCGTGTTCAGGCTATCTCAAGGCGCTCTCTTTAAAAGTTCTCTGTCAACTTAAGAGTTTGACCCTGAGTTTGTGTGGGTATACATGAATGACTGTCGTTTGACACAAAATGGCAATGTGTAAAGCTTGGAGAGAGTCAATGCAATTGACTTCTTGTGTGAAATTCAGCATGATTTATGTCTAATGAAAGTATCAATTGTGCAATTGTATTTTTAATAAATTAGCATTGGCCAAGACTAAGAAATGCTGTAAACACATATTATTGTAAAGTGTTACCCTATATTTAATATCAAATTTTCTTTAAGATTCGTTAAGATTTGATCTAAAATAATTAAACAGTATCCACAACCAACTGGAAAGATCTTGTCATGGAAATTCATTGGTTAAAAATGTTTTTGAAATAGTAATTTAAAAAAGCATTTTTTTTAAGGTCTGTCACATTATCTAATCAATCTGCATTTCACAGAGGGGTTGGAGTAGAGCTTCAGGCCCGGATATTAGCCTCTCCTCCATCCCAACTGGGACCCCAGCTAATCAAGGCCTCATTATTTCAACACAGAGAGAAATAGAGAGTGTGTGTGTGAGAGAGAGCGAGAGAGAGAGAGAGAGACAGACAGAGAGAGCACTGATGACTACATGTGTGTGTGTTCTTGTGTAAAACATGAAAACATTAAAAGCCCACTCTGAGATTAGCTTAGTCTGGTGAGGGCTATGAATCTGATAGCGTTGATCTCATTTCCCATTTGCCATGTTGTCATGCCCCAATAGATTTAACAAGGGTGATAATGAAAAGAGGGGAACCAGACTCATTAATTAAATTAGCTTTCTTTATCCATGCATCTCTCCAAGTCCACTCATCACAGCTCTGATTGGCTCCAACTTCCAGGATATTCAGTCAGGCAAATGCCAGATATCTTTCATTTTATAAAAAATTGCCTTGCCTCTCACAAAGCACAATTTCTTCATCTGTAATTCAGTTTTTCTGCAGGGTACAGGGTGGTAATTTAGGCCTCAGTGGGACTCAGTGGCGGGTGGGACTCAGGAGCAGAAAGTTTAGTTCTGCCCAAATCCTTTCACCAGTTTAAGCGCAACCTTAAAAATATTATTCCTCACCACAACAACAACAAAAACAAAAAAAAGCCTGTTTTAAAATCTATCATTGTTACAAGGTGTGCAGGAGGGGCAAATTGTCCTTCAGTAATATTCATGTAACTATTAGACAAATTTCACACATCCTGCGTCTGAAAGTTTAACTGCAACAGGTTTCTTCACCGCCAAGAACTGCTGGTCGAAGTCCTTGAAGGTGTCTGAGAAAAGGCAGACCTGGGAAATGGGCACATTAAGGAACCGTGCCTAGTCCGTGTCTCTCATCTCAAACAGGTTCAGCCACAGGTGATGCTCCTGGACCATGATAGTGGACATTGTCTGCCCGATTGCGCAGGCCATGACCTTCGTCGCACGAAAGGCGAGATCGGTCGCCGAGCGCAGTTCTTTCAGCATATCAGGATCAGAACTACCCTCGTGCAGCTATTTTAGAGCTTTGTTATGATGGACCTATAGGAGGGCCATGGTATGCAGGGTGGAAGTGTCCTGACCAGCAGTGCTGTATGCTTTGGTCGCCAGAGACGATGTAGTCCTACAGGCTCGTGAAGGGAGTGCCGGGCGACTCCGCCAGTGGGTGGCACTCAGCGGGCACAGGTGTGCCGGGATCACCTTATCCACCTGGGGTATCGTGGCATAACCCTCAGCCACTCCGCCGTCGTGGGTAGTGACAGTGGACGAGCTGAAGGATCGGGTTCGGGCAGTGAAAGGTGCCTTCCATGAAATCGTCAGCTCGTCATGCACCTCTGGGAAGAAGGGGACTGGTGGCACGCCAACCCCAAGAACCAATTGGGCAAGCATGGCGGTCAGTTCCGCTTGGCCTCAGACTGGGCTGGCACACCCGAAGGTGTCAACCCGGTCGAGTCCTCGGTGTCTGACATCAACAAGATGCACTCCGATGCAGCGATCAACATCTCATCCAAACCGCAAGCTCCGAAAGAGACACTAGGCTGGCACTGAGACGAACTGCCTGTCTCATCCCAGAACTGGACGGGAGCAAACAAGCATGACTGGGAATGAGTGGTCCGTGGGGGATTACCCAGCGGAACCATACCCATTGAAGCCCTCGAATCGCCTTCAATGTCAACCGGTGCTGCCTCTTACCCGTAGGTAGAAGGACCAGGGGGGGGACAGCTGAAGTGGCTTTCCCCTGGAAGAAGGAAAGCCACAACCGCAACGTTGCCATGGTCATGTTCTCGCAGTGAGAATATGAACCATCCACGAACGATTCCTCAACGTGATAATGACGTACCTTTAAATAGACTTCCACGTCAATGTGTATGCTCTAATAGAGGAAATATTACTCTTCAGAAGAAAAATACACTCTTTTAGCGCTGTCGAAGCGCCCAGGGGTGTACTCTGCTCTGAGCGTGTAGATGGAGAGAAAGCCGCTGGAATGCGCTGTATATCCAACATTAAATGCTTCTGGAAGAGGTGAATACAACAGCAGTGGAATTCAACTCGCTTATACGCAATCGCTTGGCTCCGAAAAAAAAATCTGAATGAACTCTGCATTCCAGCTCCCTTTTATACCGGTATGTCCAGGGGAGTGGCATGCAAATTCCAATCAGCAATTCTCATTGGCCTTTTCTCAAAGATATGAGGTGTGAAGACTGACCCCACTATATCGATACTGAAACAAATAGTTTTTTTTAAAGATTTAAAAAAATTTAAATGATCTTGATGAAAATGATTTTAATGATTTTTATAATTGTTCTTTTCTTGACACTTTGAATTATGATCCAACAACAAATAACCTAACAATATACCTTAGAATATCTTCTACCTTAGTCAAAATCAAACATTTTGAAATATTCAATACTGGAAAGTAGAACTTTTGAAGACCCTCCTTTAAACAAATCCCAGCAGGGCCTACTGGTACAGTGGGACAGAGGAAAATTTATTCTCTAGAAAATACAATGTGGATCAAGCTTAAATGTATTTTGTCACTTTGCCCTATACTGTAAAATTTGTAACATTTACAATCCACATTAAACATGAAAATACCACTAAATAGAGATAACACAAGACTGCCCAGAGAAATTTAATGTTAGACTTTTTAAATTACACCAGTAAACGCTCAGCTTTGGCTGCCATAAAAAAATACAAAAACTAAAACTATAACTAAATACCCTGAGAAAACAAAAACTAAATTAAAACTAACAGACAAACTGTGAAAACTAACGAAAAAATACAACAAAAAAAATCCCAAACTAAAATAACGCTGCAGGGGAGGGCCTTTTTCTATTCTTTTTGGCCATATAGTTTATACCAGGGGTGGGGAAACTTTTTTCCATTAAGGGCCATTTGAGTATTTACAAAACGATTCGCGGGCCATGCAATTGCTTGGAATTTCTGATTGTGGATTGAAATTAATGTACGCATTCTGTTACATGCTCACACATCAAAAACAATAAAAGGTCTGTCTATTATACAATATTTCTGTTGTTATCATTTAAAATAGTTTTTAAACATTATTTTTTTCAGGTTAATTGAATCAAGGCCATTTTTTTGCTTTACAAATTATTTCTCAAATGGTCTCACGGGCCTTATACAGCCCTGAGGCCTGATGTTCTCCACCCCTGATGTATACCGTATGCTTCTTATCCCAAAAGATAGCAGCTAGATTTGTAGTAGTTAACGGGTTATAAAGGAGAATGTAAAAATAGAACAATTACCTCATATCTCTCCTACTGTTTTAGGTATTTGTTATGTAAATCAAATTCCTTGTCAAAAGATACAAAGCAAAACATTTACCTGTGAATCGTATCTAAGTTTTTGCTTCTAGTGAACAATGAGTAACATACCATCCAAATATTGATATTTCCTGTCTCACTGAGGACAAAGCTCACTGTCTTTATTGGAATGTAAACAGTGATATCAAGCATTTACACAGTTATGGCATAGGAAAAAGAGAGATAAAGTTGAAAACCCACTCTCAAGCTCTTTCAAATGCAAGGCTTGACATTTACTCCTCTGATATCATTCTTCCTTCCTTTGACGTGTGTGGATGTCTCATCATAGCCCCTGAAGATCTAAAAGATCTAAGGCTATGGCACATGTTAGGATTGAGTATTGGCCTTTCTTGTAAAATACACTCTTGATCACTAGCAGGCAGTGACTCAAATCTTGAATGACAGGAACCTCTGTCATAGAACTAATGTCACAGAAGTAGCTGCAGGGGGATAGCCCGGAAAATCATACATAGTCCAGCACAATGGGAGACCAGCCAGACCCCTTCAGTATTGCCAACAACAGCCTTCAATAGTTCAAGATGAGACCTCCTTCCTTTCTGTTTCCATTCAGCCAGCCTTTATATGAGAGCATTCACCTGCTGTCTGCCATTAGGCTGGAGATCAATGTGCTGGCATCTTTTTAATTTCCTTCTCTGTTGTAGGCCACCTTAATGTTCCCATCCACATCTATCTATCTATCTATCTATCTATCTATCTATCTAGTCTATCTATCTATCTATCTATCTATCTATCTGTCTGTCTATCTATCTATCTATCTGTCTGTCTGTCTGTCTGTCTGTCTGTCTGTCTGTCTGTCTGTCTATCTATCTATCTATCTATCTATCTCTCTATCTGTCTGTCTGTCTGTCTGTCTGTCTGTCTGTCTGTCTGTCTGTCTGTCTGTCTGTCCTTAGTTACATTTTCATTTGGAGGGAGGGCCTTCCCATTTTTAACATTAGTTAACAACATTAGTTTACATAAACAACAATTATCAATACTTTTACAGCATTTATTAATCTTGGGCAATGTTAATTTATAATAATGTTAACATAGAGTGACACTTTAAAAAAAAAAAATCTAAACTTGTATATGTTAACATTAGTTAATGCGCTATGAACTAACAATGAACAATTGTATTTTTATGAAACTAGCATTAAAGGGGTCATGACATACTCTTTTGTTTTATCATTTTATTGTCTTCCCTGAGGTCCATTGATAATGTAAATAAAGTTTTTTTTTGCAACATTTTCCACCCTGTCTCTGGCCCTCTGTCTGAAATGCTCTGTTTTGGCCTATGCGCCAAATTCAAACTTCGTTGTTATGATTGATTATAACAGTGAAGATATATTTCACACTCAGTTGGAAAAGAAAAAATGAACCAGCTCCAAAAAACTAAATAAAAGGGTTTACACATTATGCACATCCAACACATTGAATTCGAATATACAGTATTACACTATTCATCTCAAGCACAACTGTTATCACTCAGCTCCATAAACTATCAAACGGTCACGACATTTGAAATATTCATGAATTCGAATGTTTACTTTTAGCTGCCCCTTTCTTCAATAATAGATCCTTTGCTAATCTTGAATTGTATTATGACTAGTCACAAGCAATTCACACTGATAAGAGCCAAAACATTCCACACATACATAGTCCAAAGCACGGTGCACTAGGCAGCGGTAAGAGAGGGAGGATTGTAAAGTCACTGACTTGCTTTCCAGTGCACGGTGGTGGCTGATGAGCTGCTTGTCCTCGGATGCCTGTCTTTCATGCATACTGAGAAGGTGTGGCACTCATGGTCCTGAGTGATGTGGTGAGGGGATGCACAATCCTCCTTGCGTTGTTTCTGGAGAGATTCGCCTCAATTCCAGTGTTTGCAGCTCGGCCAGTAAAGCTGGTGTCTCCTTTTCAGTGTTGTAACTTGACACACTGTCTTTCAAAAGTGGCACGAGATACATGACAAAGGTCAATGATGTCTGTGTGGTGCATGTTTAATAACAGAAATAGTTCAAAGTAGTCCAGATGTGTCCCCTTTGGTGTTCAGGAATAGCTATGCCCCACTAGCCTGTTATCATGCTCTCTCTCTCTCTCTCTCTCTCTTTCTGTGTTGTACAAACACGAAATGGGCAGAGCCAAGGGTTAGATTATGCAAAAAGCTGTAAAGAAGAAAGATGGTTTTTCGCTGTAGTGATGGTCATAAAATAATGCCCCCCTAGTGACGTAGGGAAGTTGTATTAGTAGAGATTGAGGCGTTTTTTTTCCAGCTTTGTTTCAATAAGTGCTTTACTGCATTGGGGATTAAGTTTTGAGTTCTGAAATTATAGTATGTCTTAGTTGTGTAATGACCTCTTATATGTCAAAAGATCAAGGAAAATGTGATTCCTCATGACATTTACCCCTTTAACAAAGATTAATAAACTCTAAAAAATATATTGTTCATTTTAAGTTCATGATACTTAATGCATTAACAGATGGAACCTTATTGTAAAGTCTTCCCTTTTTTAACTATTAAATAATTTCTTTTTCTATTTTTGACAAATCTCGAAATATTCTTTTCCCAAATAGAAAAAAATTATAAAAAGCGTAAACATTTTTTTTTGTCATAACAACACCCTTTCCTGAGGCATTCTCCAAATGCCTGTTTATAAATTAGTAGTAGTTAAAAGCAGTACACCAACAAAACAATTTCCTGAGATAATTTTTTAGGTTATAATTTGATGAATTACATCATCTTCTCCCTCACCCCCATTTATTTCCCCATTACTCCAGGTCTTTTGTGAACTGCTTAACACATGGTTTGCTAATATTGCCTTTTATAGCAATTAAATGCAGTTTCTGTGGTGCTGGAGTAATCGGCACACCAGGCTATCAGTGATGGCCTGGTTCAAGTGTGTGTGTGGGTGTATGTCTATGTAATGTATCATAACTGATTCCTCTCACACACAGGGAGTTTAGAGAGAGCTCTAGGGGTTAAAGGACTCCTGCAGGTGTTGAATCTCAGTCAATGTTTAGCATCTCTCTCCTCTCCTGTTTTCACACTGTGTGACACAGCAGAATACCTCATTCTCTTAATCATTAGTTTTGTCTTGTTTTCCAGTACAAAGATGTATACAAACTTAAAGTAAGATATAATTTCTTGAGAAGAAAACTATGTAAGAAAATAATATATTTTGAATGATTTTTTTTCTCCTTACCACATTGACAAATAGTTGTATTTGGAGTGGTGGTGGTGTAGTGGTCTAAAGCACATAACTGGTAATCCGGTAATCAGATGGTCGGTGGTTCGATCCCCACAGTCACCACCATTGTGTCTTTGAGCAAGGCACTTAACTCCAGGTTGTTCTAACTAAATGTGTTAAGAAAAAGAAGCTTATTTTAAAATATATTCCCTGAAAACAATGATCCTGTGCAATATTACTTGCTAAGAAAATGCATCTTGCTTTAAAAAGTGTTTAGATATTTTAATTAGAAAACAAGACAAAAACGCTGATTAAGAAATTTGTATTTTAAAGTGTAAACACAAAGATGCATCTTTACAGCCAAAAAGCTCACTTTTCCCTCAGCCATATGAGACCCCTCCAGGATTAAACCAAACAAAGACTGTGATAAAGACTCGTATTGACCTCTCTCTCTTTATCCATTATCAGATATTCCAGCCCTGATCTCAGAGGTGTACATGGAAGTGTACCGAATATCAAGTTTCACTTAGTCATTATCCCTTACCATCAAAAGATTAACTGATACATTTCAAGAAACAGAGCTTAAACGATTCTAACTTGTTGCCGATTTGATTCAGATTGGCCAAAAGTAGATCATGGACAGCTGCAGAGGAAATTCAGACTGCATTCATGTTCACTGGACATCTGAATGGAGCCTATAGGGAGAGCAGGAATAAATGTATCATTTAATTATTGTAACATCTTACATCACCTGTAATGAACAATGCACTTACTTTAGCTGTACAACTAGATCACTGGAAGTAGGCATGTTGCTTCTGAATGTTCTAATACTCTGACTGGCCCCATCATGCCAAGTTACTAACAAGCGCCATCCCCCATCAGACATTTTGGCATCAGTTCAAATGGATCAGTAGCGTAGGAGACCCGGGTTCTTGTCACGCGTTTAAACCAGGAAGTAAAAGCGTTTGCATAATGAGTGACCTTTGTTATTTAAATGATCTATTTTCCCTCTAAGACTGCATTTTTACTCCACTGACAGGTTTAGGGTTTGGGTTTGGGGGTAGATTTAACTAAACATGCATTCCACCTCACTGTATTACATCCTTTACAGCTAAAAACATCTTTTTTAGAATGGTGCTTATTGATGCTAATGATGCCTTGCCTAAAAAGTGTCCAACGCCATCCTCTGCTGTTGTAGCCTATCTGCCTCATGGTTTGATGTGTTATGAGGTGGTTATCTGAGTTACTGTAGCCTTTATGTCAGCTAGAACCAGTCTGGCCATTCTCTGTTGACCTCTCTCATCAACAAGTTATTTTGGTCCACAGAACTCCTGATCACTGGATGCTTTTTGTTTTTGTCACCATTCTATGGGCTGAAATATGTGCCACCAGAAACTGAATTTGAACCATTTATATTTGAATTTGAATGGCTAAACTTGAATAATTGCATTGAAAAACTGAATTTGAATCACATAATTTGAAATTGTATTGTTTAATTAAATTGAATTTATTCAAAACTGAATCTGAATTGTATCATTTGAAATTGAATTTATTCGTTTGGAACTGAAGTCCAATAAAATTTGATCCTTACTGAAAATTAAACGCTCTATATATCTTCACATTCACTTCTCACAATTCAGATTCAGTTCTCAAATTCAATTTCAAGTTACTGAGACAGACATCCGGGTAGTTGGAGGATGAAGGAAGAGCAATCGAGCGCAGATCGATAGATAGCGTTCATTGGCGCACAGGACTCCTCTTGGGCCAATCAGCACCAATGTTTTGGAGCACAGTACGTTACCGCCATGAAACTATGGAATTACGATTGTGTCAATAATAATGAATGTAACTTTATAAAACTGAGCGTAACTTTTTCAGAAACTATCAAAAATATTCCATTACAAAAGAAGAAAAACACAATTAAAATGAAAAAAAAATGAACTCAGTCGCACGAAGTTAACAGGCTCTTCAAATATGCTTCATTTTTTGTTAATGTTTTTCAAAGATTCGTTTTCGCAAATCGTGGATTCTGAATACATTGCCACAGATTTAAGCTTACGCTTCGCAGTTTTTCGTTTGCTGTTTTGAGACAAACCTCTCGTGGGGGTGGGCTTAACAGTGATCTACTCTGATTGGATAGTGAGCTTTTGATGGACAGGTGCTCTCTGACCCGGATGTACAGGCGTCACTCATTGGCGCGATATTGGAAAGCTCTCGCAGTGATTTGTAGTTATGCAATACGTCGGTGCTTTGTTGTATTACTTACTAACAATATGTAAATAATATTTGACCTATAATTATATAATTTAATATTATATGAGACCTTCGATCGTCTAATAATCGTCTTCGATCAGTCTGTAAAGATGAGCTCTCAGGAGAGACACGGAGCGGCATCATCTTCCTCCTCTTGTTTTTTATTTATTTAAAAAAAAAAATAATTTATTATTTTTTTTAATGCAAAGAATAGGAACATACAAAAGAGAAATCACATAATATCAACCAAAACAATAAAGAAGACAAAAAAAAAAAATAGAAAAAAATAAATAATAATAATGTATATAACAATAAAAGAAGAGGTAGGGCATTACATCACACAAAAATGTTCACATGAAGAGATCAAATGCAGTGCAGATTATAACAGTCCTTATGGCTTTCCTATTAGTAGATACTGAAATCAAATTTAGATAATTTTCTATTTCTTTTAAGAAGACAGAGAAGATAGGTTTACAGTTTAAAAATTTGCATTTGTGAATATAGAATTTGCTTAAGAAAAGAATTAATTAATAACAAAACAGACATTTTCGTTTGTGGGGTCTGAAGCTATATACCCAAATATAATGTTTCTCATATGTATTGAGAAGCCTGGCAAAATCTTACACTTGATAAAAACATCAATATCATTCCAGAGCTTCTGAGTGTAATGACACGACCAAAATAAATGAACCACTGTTTCATCAGAATTCACACAAAAAGAGCATGATAGCTCAATGTCAGATTTAAATCTTTGTATAAAACCTGTGTATCAACTTAAAGGAAATTTCTTTCACTTTATTTGTGAGAATGAATTTCTGCTGCAAAGACCAGATTTTTTTCCAATTAAGGTTACCAAACAAATTATTCCAAAAGGAAATAACAGGTGGAACAGAAATCAAATCCTTAAGAAATAAAGATCTTATAGTTTTTAGCTTTCGACTCTGAAAAACAGATTTGACCAACAGAAGTATCACAAGGTTTAGGAAAGGATGCAGTAGATACTGGGGTGAAGTAATTACGGTTTTTAAAAAGCATACATAAACCAGAGGGAATAGAACCCATTACTGTATCAAATTCTTTTGGGGTTACTGGTATTTGGTATTCAGAAAGAAATTCTGAATATCTGAATAAAAGACCTTGCTTATTAAACAAATGCTCCACTCCTCCTCCTCTTGTCCTTCAAGGCAGCTTGAAGTAAGTTCAGTGTTACTGAAGTAACCAGTAACATCGATAAAAGTTTTATTCATGTAACGTTACAGTGTGCAACAGTTCTGGCTTTATTTTGCAAATTTATTGTTTAACCACTTCAGCTCTGCAGGATATTTTGAATTTTTTAGAGAAATAGGCATATCTGAATTTAAAAGAGCGTCCTGCCCACATACATTGGAGTAAATGGATAGAAATTGTCTAATTTTACAGAAAACACTCTAAATTTCAACACAGTGGTGGAATATTGCATATATTTTATTATATTTATTCACAATGTTTTGATAAACACATATAAAATATCATATTTGTATATCTTTTTTAATAATTGTTTTATTGTCATTCACAAGTTTGCAATGCACTGATGTCATGTCATGATGTTATGTAGTTTGTTTGCTCTTTTGCACAGTTATTATATTCAAGGACGTGTCAATGTAGACAGTGCAGATATCAAACTGGTCTTTATTCTACAGCAAGGCAGAAATCTTGGTGCAGATGCTGCATCTGTACATAACAACCTTGAAATTCTTAACCAGTCGCTCGGGAATACCAGCACAAGGCAGGGTCAGCAGCAGTCCGTTCAGCAGTCTGGCAGAGTCAAACAGTGGACCAAGATATGGCCAGGTTTCAGTTTTGCAGTCATGACAATGACAAAACAGCAACATTTTATTTAGCATGCATTTACAATACAACAATAAATTTGCAAAATAAAGCCAGAACTGTTGCACACTGTAACGTTACATGAATAAAACTTTTATCGATGTTATTGGTTACTTCAGTAACACGAACTTACTTCAAGCTGACTTGAAGGACAAGAGGAGGAGGAAGATGATGCCGCTCCGTGTCTCTCCTGAGAGCTCATCTTTACAGACTGATCGAAGACGATTATTAGACGATCGAAGGTCTCATATAATATTAAATTATATAATTATAGGTCAAATATTATTTACATATTGTTAGTAAGTAATACAACAAAGCACGACGTATTGCATAACTACAAATCACCGCGAGAGCTTTCCAATATCTTGTGGCGCTCACTGAGTGACGTCTGTACATCCGGGTCAGAGAGCACCTGTCCATCAAAAGCTCACTATCAGTCAGAGTAGATCACTGTTAAGCCCACCCCCACGAGAGGTTTGTCTCAAAACAGCAAACGAAAAACTGCGAAGCGTGAGCGAAATCTGTGGCAATGTATTCAGAATCCATGATTTGCGAAAGCGAATCTTTGAAAAACATTAACAAAAAATGAAGCATATTTGAAGAGCCTGTTACACTTCGATGCGACTGAGTTCATTTTTTCATTTTAATTGTGTTTTTCTTCTTTTGTAATGGAATATTTTTGATAGTTTCTGAAAAAGTTACGTTCAGTTTTATAAAGTTACATTAATTATTATTGACACAATCGTAATTCCATAGTTTCATGGCGGGTAACGTACTGTGCTCCAAAACATTGGTGCTGATTGGCCCAAGAGGAGTCCTGTGCGCCAATGAACGCTATCTATCGATCTGCGCTCGATTGCTCTTCCTTCATCCTCCAACTACCCGGATGTCTGTCTCAGTAACTTGAAATTGAATTTGAGAACTGAATCTGAATTGTGAGAAGTGAATGTGAAGATATATAGAGAGTTTAATTTTCAGTGAGGATCAAATTTTATTGGACTTCAGTTCCAAACGAATAAATTCAATTTCAAATGATACAATTCAGATTCAGTTTTTGAATAAATTCAATTTTAATTAAACAATACAATTTCAAATTATGTGATTCAAATTCAGTTTTTCAATGCAATTATTCAAGTTTAGCCATTCGAATTCAAATATAAATGGTTCAAATTCAGTTTCTGGTGGCACATATTTCAGCCCATACCATTCTAAGTAAACTCTAGAGACTGCTGTGCGTGAAAATCCCAGGAGATCAGCAGTTATAGAAATACTCAAACCAGTCCATTTGGCACCAACAATCCTGCCACGGTCGAAATCACTGAGATCACATTCTTGGTATTTTTGTCTTGTTTTCCAGTAAAAATCTCAACATTTAAAAAAAGATCCATTTACTTGAGAATCAAAATGCCAAGAAATTAAGGCTTGTTTTCAGATAAATATATATTTTTTTTTTTTAGGTTTACAAAAAAAAAAAAGAAAAAAAAAAATGAATTAACGCTAATTAACCCTAATTAAGAAAATGTTTTTTTGCAATGTAGTATGCAGACTTAAAATCATCAGAAAAAAGCATTAACATTTTACAGCATGGACGATATGAATGTTAACAGCTGGCCTTCTTGCTAAAACCAGATGAGCACCAGCTTGGCCTGGCTGGGAGATTAGCTTAAACCAGCTATAACCAGTATAAACCAACTAAGACCAGTCAACAAGCTTAGACTGGTATTAACTTTTTTTCAGCATGGGACACGGAAAAGTGTTACAATTATATCTGCTCTCCCTTACACAGTTCAAACACAACGCTAGCTCTGAAAAATGTCACAGTGTCTGATTTGTGACTAATACTGGGATCATCCTAGCGAGTGCATCCCTCACTTTCATAATGTTAGAGACTCGGGGGAATTTACTCATGTTATTTTGTAGAAACTGCCACAGGGTTGACGGACTGTCAAAATTTAGACAGATCTTCTTTATCTAATATTACAATCCATCTCTGTCTGTCCTCCGCTGTCTCGCTCTCTAGATATATCACGAGCGCTGACACTCCCATCACATTGTTAAATAATACTTTAATTGATACTAGGGTTGTTTTATAATGAGTGAGCTGGCACCAATGTGCTGATGTGTGGAGAAAGAACATATCTCTTTAAATTGGTTTGCAGCCTTTATTGCTCTCCAGAAATCATATTAGCCAAACCAATCTCATTTAAATCTTCCATTTTCTAATTAACCCTTAACGTCTGTTTCATGCTGCCCTGCAGATGCACTTTCTGTTGATTTTTAAATGAACAATCAGAGATTTGCATCTCTGTGACTATGTTTCTGTTTTGACTGTCTTGCAGGTATTTTTTTATTGATCTTTAAGCATTATTACAGGTTCATAAAGACAGTTTTCTTAAAAAACATTGAATTATTTTGCTGTTACAATGGGACATTAATACTAAGTAGACCAAAAATTTAAAATAGACTAAAGAACAATTTAAAATCAAACAAAATTTAACATTTGAATAAGTTAATTTAAGATCTAGTATCTCATATCATAGACTAAATTCTAAATACCACTGTCATTTAGGAGTCTGCACATATAGGGGATTGGTAGGGCTGCCCACGACCAAAGATTTTCTTAGTTGACTAGTAGTCATTAATTTAAGCCATTAGTCGACTAGTCACGCGTTTATGATATTAATTTAATTACTTAAAAATATATATGTTGGGGGGGCATCAGAAAATGGTTTGAGTTCCAGGGCTGAGAAAGTATGATATAAGGAACATTGCTAACACTGTTCTACATTACAGAGAAATACTAAACCTTAATAATGAGCCTTTAAAATATCATCTTTACAAGCACACGCACAAAGCGAGCCGCAGTGACACCAGCAAATCTGTAATGATCCTGAATGTGTTTAGAAAAAACCAGCAAGAGACTGTCTGAACATTTTGTTAATTTATAGCGAGAAATGCACATTCGGGTTGAGCAAACAGACGATGATCTCGGGATCAGTGATGGTCAGAATGATCACCAACAGCTGATGCCTTTGACCATGTCATGTCATATTTGGCTTGTTTTTCCATTAATCTAGTAAAATATTATTATTATTAGACTATTATTATTATCAAATTAATATTACAATAATTTGCCCGTTGACACACCAACATGCACTTGAAGAAACACTTTATTATATTATTAAGTACAGATGACAGAAAAGCCATCTATGTGCATGTATGATGTGCTGATACAGAGCCGTGCAGTCTCGAGGAACACGCGTGTCTAAAAGGTTCTCATTCTTTCTTTCTATCTTCCGACTTTTATTTTATTTTTATTTATTTTTTATGAGTGCTGGAGTGCTCAGACATCTCAGTTCAGGAGGTGCTTTGAGTTCAGTTCACTTTATATCCACAGAGCAGTTTATTGTGAACGCAACTCTGCAGCCTGTAAAATAAGACAAAGTATATAAAATAATACAAAAACACATTCACCTCGAACCATGATTTATATTTCAGTGATTATTATCATCATTATAATTATTATTTTTATATTTGTAATTGTTTTTATGTCTCCATATGTATAAGTAATTTTCTGCCTGCTTGTTTAGATGGATTCTTGCCTGACGGTAAATGGAAAGGTGGTTACATATATATTTAAATCATAGTTCGAGGTGAATGTGTTTTTGTATTATTTTATATTTTGTAAATATATATTATTATATATTATAAAATATAATTTTAACACTTTATTATTTATTTATTTGCTTTTTCGTTTCATTTGGAGTGCGACTGGGACACTTTGACAACCTTTGTGTTGCTTGCATTAGCAATTGTCACAAAGTCCTGGGAATTAATTCCAGGGACAATATTACGGTCCGCTTTTTTCACAGTTTTGCACATCGATTTAATTCTGTTGTGCCCAGCTCTAGAGTTAACTTTTTCCATGCCTTCCACTTTGGATATATAAATATGTTTTTAGCCTTATGTATTTTCTTTTTGGACATTTTTTTCTGTAGAACTTCACCAGGGCACTTGATTTTCTAGTCTTAAAGGCTTTTTGTCACAGGTGGATTAAGTGCTTGATCTTGTGGGTGATTCATTGTTTGTCTGAAGAATAGATTTTTCCTGTCTTCATAGGGAAATCAATTTTAGGCAGGATAGTATTGTAAAAGGTGTTGACTTTTTCATTGGTGCTGGTTGCTTCATTCACCTCCTGTCATGGGTGAGTGGTAATCCACCAGCCAAACTCGCTCAAGCCAGGCTCCCTTACAGGTCATACTACATGTTTAGTGCACTGAAGAGGTCTTAATTGTGCTTTAGGGCTCCAAAGGACACAGTTATGGTCACTTTAGCTAATGGGAGGGAGAATCTCAGGTTTCAAATACACTGATTTATATTAGTTACAGTATATTAGTATTATATCAAGAATGGCTTCACCTCTGGTGTTGTTCGGAACCATTTGACAGAATTTGTTATCTAGGCAGACGTCATGGTCCAATGTCTGGGTACTTAGTATGAAGCAGGTCAGATGAGGCTATTAGATGTTCAATGAGTTCGTCCTGATGTGGTGATTGAGGTGGTGAATACACCACACACACAGCAAAAGCAGATATGTGCCATGGGAGTCCCAGGGTTCTCACTTTCACCCACAGTCATTCTAGATGATCTGGAACATTTATACAGGTTAAGAGATATAATGGAACACAGTCTCTGAAATACCTCCACCTCGACAAGTGGTTCGGCATTTGGAAAACAAGGTGTAACCATCAATACCCAGTAATTCTTCAGACATGTGAGGAGTAAACCTAGTTTCTGAAATTGTAGCCACGTCCACGTTTTTTTTTTTTTTATCAAAATGGCCTGGAACTCATAATATTATTTACAAGAGATCTAGATTTCTGCATCAAGAAAGTTGGTAATATAGTGTGGCTGGATGGTCTATTGTTCACTACCTTGACTTTAATTAGGAAAGCAGATTGTTTAGCCTCTTGAGGAATTCCATAGTACTTTAAAACTTTTCTGCCATTATGTCAAACAATAAATAAAAAAATAAAATAAAATAGCTGCTCCAAACTGTTCCAGACCAGTTCATTAACACAATACTTAAAAAAAAATAAATAAAATGGATTCCATTGGATTATTGGATTCCAGAACCACTTTTTTATACACAAATGCTTGAGACCGCCATCTTGGGCACCAGGGAATTTACTGTGATTGACCAAAAACAACTAAAGGAATATTCCGGGTTCAATACAAGTTAAGCTTAAAGCAACAGCATTTGTGGTATAATGTTGATTACAATCAAAAATGACTCATCCTTTCATTTCTTCATATACAGAGGTTACAGTGAGGTTCATAAATGGGGCCATTGGAAATGTGAAGCTTATAATTTTATAAAAGCACTTACATTAATTCTTCAGTGTAAATATTGTGTATATTTTGAGCTGTAAAGTTGTTTAAGTTGTCGTTTTATGGTCTTTTTGGGTTTACACCGTTATGTCATCATTACAACAAAGTTGTAAAATAATATGTAACTTTATACAGAATTAGTAAGCGATTTTAACATACTAAAATCATGTTAACATACATATTGTTTACATCTTGTGGCAATTGTTTTGAAACAGTGAGTTTACGGATTGCTTATGCTTACGGATTGGCCCCTTTCATTTCCATTGTAAGAGCCTCACTGTAACCAAGATTTAGCAGTTTGTAAAGAAAAGGAGGGACAAGTCAAAATAATTTTTTTGGTAATCGACATCATACCAAAAATGCTGTCAATTGAGCTTAGATTGTATTGAACCCGGAATAATTCTTTGAACCCAGAGGCTGTGTATACCAAGAAAAAAACATTGAAAATGATGTAAAATCCAAGTTTTAAATGAACAGATCAGCAGTGTGTTTCTCGTAGAAATACGTGGCTCCCTGTTTAACCACCATAGTACAATGCATCATTGGAGAAATGATGTAGCCAATCATGACTCTTTCCCGACATTGTAGTAAGTATGTTGCATATCCATCATTCGAACAGTGTTGGTTCAACAATATAGAGCTGTCTTTAATGATGTTACACAGGGGGTGTAGTAATAAATTCTGCTGATATCAAATTATACTAATAATTAAATATATATATTACAGAAAGCTGTTTAATGTGCAAAGCTGCTGAAGACATGAAAGCAGCATGCACTATGTAAATGCGACAGATGGTTGTGCAACAATAGTGGGGTTTCCTTTTACATCAGACTCTGGGGTTCCCTAGAGGCATTTGAGCACAACACACATGCGCACTCTTCAAAAACCTATAAAAATACCACTTATGTGTTAACATGGACAAGACGGCGTGTGTTTTGGGTGTGTTCACACTTGTAGTTCGGTTTTCTTGGTCCTCTTGGTCCGGACCAAAAAAGAAAATGATACATTTAGTCCTGGTTCGCTTAGAGTTCACACTGGCATTTTTAACACCTAACCTAACGATACAAAACCAAAGACAAAGTAAAAAGTCACAACCCTGGACCTACATCTAAACACTCTTACTTTTGTTTTTTGAGTGATTGTTACACAACAGATCAGAATGTGGTTACTTTTGTAGCCAAATAGTTAAAAAGAGGGAGAAAACTAATATTCATGTAAACCTACTTTACTTGCACGATGTGCTTGACTTCACGCAATATAAACACATTCAGTCTAAAGTAAATGTTAACAGATGGACCAAAAGTGGGGTCATATCATATCTGTGCGTTAGACTTTGCAGTGTAAATACAGTCATAGCAAGGCAGGTCTTTACCTTTTTTCATTCCTTGACCCAAGATGTATCTATGGAATTTGTTGTCCTCCGCAGCTTGGTGCTCAAGGTTTTTTGAAAGTTAAGTGTTCCCTTTACAAAAAGCTTCACTATGATGCTTCTCTTTTGGCAACAATCCTGCATTGTGACCAGCTGTGAATATGTGTGTAACACGTCAATGAACATTGACCGGAATTTATAGCATCGGCTGGTGATGATCATTAGATGCACCTGTGGCCAGGCTATAAAATAGAGGTGTCACCAGTGTGTCGTCAGATATTTTTCATTCAGAGCATACTGTGCTGTGTGTCTCACAAACCTGCTAAAAACTTTCTTCCCTTTGTTAGGAGTTAGAGATTGTTAGGCAGTGCGCAGAACTTTCTTTCCTTTCTCTCTCTGCTCTGAAAGAGATTTTATATATATACACTCACCTAAAGGATTATTAGGAACACCATACTAATACTGTGTTTGACCCCCTTTCGCCTTCAGAACTGCCTTAATTCTACGTGGCATTGATTCAACAAGGTGCTGAAAGCATTCTTTAGAAATGTTGGCCCATATTGATAGGATAGCATCTTGCAGTTTATGGAGATTTGTGGGATGCACATCCAGGGCACGAAGCTCCCGTTCCACCACATCCCAAAGATGCTCTATTGGGTTGAGATCTGGTGACTGTGGGGGCCATTTTAGTACAGTGAACTCATTGTCATGTTCAAGAAACCAATTTGAAATGATTCGAGATTTGTGACATGGTGCATTATCCTGCTGGAAGTAGCCATCAGAGGATGGGTACATGGTGGCCATAAAGGGATGGACATGGTCAGAAACAATGCTCAGGTAGGCTGTGGCATTTAAACGATGCCCAATTGGCACGAAGGGGCCTAAAGTGTGCCAAGAAAACATCCCCCACACCATTACACCACCACCACCAGCCTGCACAGTGGTAACAAGGCATGATGGATCCATGTTCTCATTCTGTTTACGCCAAATTCTGGCTCTACCATCTGAATGTCTCAACAGAAATCGAGACTCATCAGACCAGGCAACATTTTTCCAGTCTTCAACTGTCCAATTTTGATGAGCTCTTGCAAATTGTAGCCTCTTTTTCCTATTTGTAGTGGAGATGAGTGGTACCCGGTGGGGTCTTCTGCTGTTGTAGCCCATCCGCCTCAAGGTTGTGCTTGTTGTGGCTTCACAAATGCTTTGCTGCATACCTCGGTTGTAACGAGTGGTTATTTCAGGCAAAGTTGCTCTTCTATCAGCTTGAATCAGTCGGCCCATTCTCCTCTGACCTCTAGCATCAACAAGGCATTTTCGCCCACAGGACTGCCACATACTGGATGTTTTTCCCTTTTCACACCATTCTTTGTAAACCCTAGAAATGGTTGTGCGTTATAATCCCAGTAACTGAGCAGATTGTGAAATACTCAGACCGGCCCGTCTGGCACCAACAACCATGCAACGCTCAAAATTGCTTAAATCACCTTTCTTTCCCATTCTGACATTCAGTTTGGAGTTCAGGAGATTGTCTTGACCAGGACCACACCCCTAAATGCATTGAAGCAACTGCCATGTGATTGGTTGATTAGATAATTGCATTAATGAGAAATTGAACAGGTGTTCCTAATAATCCTTTAGGTGAGTGTGTGTATATATATATATATATATATATAATATAAGAAAAAAAGAGAGAATGGCGGAGAAACAGAGCAAACGATGCGTGTTTCCTTGTCAGCGTTACATGACTGACAAGGACACGCTTGAGTTTTGTTTTGTTTGTTTGGTGGAAGAGCACGCTGCTCTTGCGTTGGGGGAGGCGGGTGCGCGCATTGTGACATTCTTTCGGTCAGTATGCTTCGCGCTCACCTTGCTTACTTCCGAGAGCCGACACCCACACTTAATTCGTGGGGCTCTCGTATGGATCTTGCTGAGGAGCGAGAGACGGCTCCGTCCCTTTCGCTCGCTCTCTCCCCAGATCCGGCTGGTCCTTCGTGTGATCTTGAAGCGCGCTCCGGCCCCTCTTCGGTTCACGAGGCGGACCTCGATTCTCTTGGATCTACAGATTTCGAGTTACCCACATCCGAGCACTCAAAGCATGACTCAAAATCCTCTGAAGAGTTACTCGATGTGGTTACTCGTGCAGTGGCCAGACTTCAATTAGACTGGCCACGCGACCAATAAACCCCCAAACGCTCCAAGTTAGAGAACAGATTTCTGTCTGGTGGCCAAGGGAAGGGAACGCCTCATCAGTCCCTTCCCTTCTTTGATGAAACCTTATACCACACGCGTTCACGTGCCCTCGACGTGGTTATATTCGACTATCGTGGGTGCTGAGGCGCGAGGGTGTTCAATGATGCCGCCGGTCGAAGAGACACTTGCGAGTTATCTCTCACCGGGTTCGGCATCATCTTTGAAAAAACCTGCTCTCCCCTCTAAGCCATGCAGAACTACCTCCATGCTAGTGGGGAGGGCTTATCAAGCGACAGGTCAGGCTGGTGCTGCGCTGCACACCATGGCTGTGTTACAGGCGTACCAGGCTGACCTGCTAAAAGACCTGAGTGCAGGTGAAACTCTCGACGAAGAGGCTTTTTCAGAACTTCGTCGAGCTATAGATTTGTCTCTTCGTGTGACCAAGCAGTCAGCCCGTACCATTGGCCGGTCTGTGTCCGCTTTAGTCAGTACGGAGACCCTGGGTCTGGACGCGATGGCACATACATGGTCCAGAATGTGTCTGTATGCCTTTCCTCCAGTTTCTCTGCTCCCAGGAGTCTTGGCCAGAGTTCGCCAGCAAGGGTCTTGCCTCTTACTCTTGCAGCAGGTTTGTGATGCGGCAGCTGGTCCTCTCCGCACACATTCATCAGATTTTATTGTTTGCATGTTCATGCTACTCCGGGCTCTTACGTCCTTGAGTCAACATCTCAAGCTCATGCCTGAACAAGTTTGTGATGCGGCAGGCTGGTCCTCTCCGCGCACATTCATCAGTTTTTATGGAAAGAACCGCATACAGATGCATTCTGGGTCAGGTATGTGTCTTAACGTCCAGACCCAAGGGGGGCTGGGTGACTCAGGGAGAAGTAGAGGAGACATTGCGCTGTTCATAGAGGCGAAGAGGTCCTCTTCTTCCCTATACGATCTCACCCAAACTTGTTCCAAGTGGAAGAAGCCCATATTTAAAATGGTCTCGATAAACTCAGGAGAAAGCCCTGTGTCCCTCAGTTGGAAGCCTTAGGGGCCAAGCATGAAAGATTCCACAATTCGGGGAAGGGATGAAATACTGTCCCCTGTGCCTGAGATAAAAGATCCTTCCTGTTTGGAATCGCCCCAGGCGAGCCATCGAGGAAAGAAATTAGCTCCGAGAACCAAACCCTGTTCGGCCAGCGCGGTGCTATCAGTAAGAAGCAAGACCCTTGCTGGCGAACTCTGGCCAACTACTACCTTAGGGTGGAGTTTTCACTTCCCCGTTGGTATTTTCTGTCTGGACAGTAAATCTGCTCCCACATACGGGCATCCAGGGATATAACTGCCCTGTGTGACAGGAGCTTACCCTGGGCCCTAAGGAGAATCCGACGCGTCAGAAATACAGCTGACAAGAACATGGATCTCCCTGATGATTTATGTGAGAGCTACTGCTGTATTGCCCACCCGCACCAAGACATGGCAGCCTCAGGAGGAAGTATTTCAGGGCCAGAAATACAGCCATCAACTCGAGACAGTGACTGTGACAACCGAGCTGACGACCCTCATATCCCCTTAAGCTGGACGACCACTTAAGTCCGCTACCCAGCCCATCAGGGAGGCGTCTGTCGTTAGCAGCCTGCGACAACAAGACACACCTAGAGTGGGACCCAAGGTAGAAAACCGGGGTCTGAACCACATAGAAAGGGAACGAAGCCCGAGGCGCGTAACCCTTATTAGCCGTAGGGGTTTGGCCCTTGGAAGAAATCCCCTGGCTTTGAACCACAACAAAAATGGTCTTATGTGCAGAAGGTCCAGAGGGATCACCGAGGACGCAGTCGCCCTGAGACCTAGTAGAAACTTGACCTAGCCTGACTTTGTTCAGGGTATACTGAATGGACTCGATTCTAGCGGGAGACAGTTGTGCCCGCATAGTGTTCGAACTCCATACACAATGGACAGTGTTCTGAGTGGGAGAGAGGACGCTTTTCATGGCGTTGAGCCTCAACCCCATAGAAACTATATGAGCTAAGATGGTATCACTGTGCTGAACTGCCAGTTGCTGGAACTGCGCTTGGATCAGCCAGTCGTCTATGTAATTCAGAATGCGGATGCCCCGGAGTCGCAAAGGAGCCGGCGCTGCATCATGCATTTGTGAATGTGCGGGTTAAGAGGGCTAGGCCGTATGGAAGAACCCGATACTGGAAGGTTTCGTTCCCCGAAAGCGAACCTCAGGATCTTCCTGTGTTGCGGCAGAACTTCTAAGTGAAGAAGTGCATCATAAGATCGATGGTGACCAGCCAAACGTGATGTTGGGCTTGTGACACGATCAACTTGATAGGCAGCATCTTGGACTTGAACAACCAGACTGGGTAGTTCAGGATTTAAGAGCTAATGCCAGACGCAACCCCTCACCCTCCATGGGAACCAGGAAGTATATGGTGTAATAACCTGACTCTCTCTCAGGAAGGGGAACACGTTCTATGGCCCCTTTAACCAGGAGATTTGCGCAGCATCATAGTGAAGCTTTTTGTAAAGGGAACTGGAATGAATTCCATTATATATGTGTATGTGTAAACGTTTTAGTTTTCTGTTTATTTATCCTGGGGAAATTGTAGTTTTTTATTTTTTTTCTCAGGCTGTTCATTCAAACTATCATCCATGCTTGTAGTCATTCATGTTGCCAATTTTGTTGCCAACAGTGGAGCTTTAATAGCACATACTATGGGGCCCTGAATTGTATTCAGTCTACTATTTTTTTATTTTTATTTAACCTTTATTTAACCAGGAAGTCCCTTGAGACTAAAATCTGTTTTCCGAGGGAAGACCTGGCCAAGAAGGCACACCAGTTACAATTTAAATACAAATACAGCATACAAATACAAACAAACAAGCAGCACACATAAAAGAAAGGAGCAGGTCACATATGGTAGTTACATTTTTGAGTTATATGGCATTTTAACATAGCCTTAAATTCATTTAATGGGACTAGATAATTTAGATGTAGCGAATTTTGCAAATTATTCCAAGACCATGGCGCAAAGTAAGAGAAGGCTTTTTTCCCCCAGCTCAGTAAAAACCCTTGGAACCTGGTAAGAGAGCCACCTGGTGGAGCGGAGATGAAAACTGGGGGAATTTTTCTTGAGGAGATAACATAAATATACCGGCAATTTACCCAACATGGCCTTGTATAGAAAAATATGCAAATGTAGTTGTCTATGTAGACTTAGTGACTACTATAGTATTGCAATGTGTGCCTTTAGTTGGAGAAAAACATGTCTGTAAATGCTTTACTCTACAGACAAATACAAACTGATAAAAAGTTAAACAAAGTGAACATTTGTAGAAAAAGGAATAAAAGCAATCATCAGGGCCATTTCTAAATACATTTGGTTTAAGCCTTTGTGATAATATAATTTCCATTATTTTCTGCATTTGAATTACACTGCAGCCTGTCTTCAGCATCCTGTCTTTTTGGCTGAATGTAGGTATTATGACCAATCTTTATAATAACGCAGGGCATGCACAAGGACATGTTGTACCTTTTCTGTACCCAATATTCAATGTGACCAATATTCATTCCAAGAATGTAGAATGTTAATAGTGCACTAAATATTACACCTAAAGAAATGTAAAGTACTTTTAACAAATTATTTAATTAAAATTATTATGTTTACAGGAGATGAAGACTGAAGTCATATCAGTGGGCTTAAAAGGATGTTTTGGTTGGCAACCCAAATGTTAGCATTCCCATCTCAATGGCATTTACTAGTGCAACAAAAATAAACAAAAAACAAAAGACGATCACTAGGAGAACATCTACCATAATATAAATATTTGTGATTTAAATGTATCTTTAAAAAAGAGAGAATTTTCAGAAAGCGCTGCACTTACGGCACCCTTACTTGAATTTGAGAACGTTTTTCAAGCAATTTAATATTGTTCATTCAGATTAAGTCATTTTCATTCTGCCTACATAATTTTGTTAAATTAGTTAAATTAGTCCATCCTCAGCCTAAGCACAAGTGCCAATCTTCTCCACAATGGTAGCCCCAAACCATTTTTTCACCCCATCTAGTCCCATGCAAGCATGCTGTGAAATGAAAATTCCCTGCCCAATTCTACAAAAAGTATGCATGTAATCCCTTTTAAAATGGATTAAGCTCAAATGGATATGTAAACTTACATTTTTCATATGCAATTGGATAGAACACAATGAAATCATGTTATGACTAAATGTTCTAGAATTGTGTTGCTTTAGTTCATTTACTTAAGTAAACAACAACCTACAAAAGTCCTTTTTTTGTGTTCTTTTGAATGTCTGTAAATGGAGAAAGGTGCTTTTCGCTTTCATAATGGTGTAGTTACGGCATCTACCCAAAGGGGCTGGCTGGCCCAAGCTAAGCCAAACCAAGCTGAACCCGATAAGAAAAAATGCTTAATGCACCTTTAATTTGAAGTTTTGAAGGCTCTTTTGTGCACTTACTTTTATGGTACTTTTGAAATTTACACCAGGGTCAAGTTGAAGGATGGTGTGGCGTTTCTGGGGGCGAGGGCCAGCAACCCAGTTCAGTGGACAGTCAGTCAGGACGTACGGAGCGAGGGACACAGAGTGGTCACCCTGCACTGCCGCAGAAAGGAAGCCAACTTCGGAAAAAGGTCAGTGACTATTTGGTCCATCAATTCTCACATTCTATTAACACTTCTTGACCCAGAATTTCAAAGATTAAGATCGTAGCTTCTGGCAAAAACTCAGCAAACAAAAAGCTTTCCAAAGCTCAGAATTTTGAGTTGCCTTTGTAACATTTTTGCTAACGCAATGACAAATGCTGTGACCTACCTTATGGTCTCTTGTCCTTATTCTCTGCCTAATGGCTATTCTTCTAAACTCTTCATCTACTTTCATAAATAGGCCCTCTGGTAATGGCAGCATCTTTTTCTCTTAGTAAAAGAAATAGTTTACCCAAAAATAAAAATTCTGTCATAATTGACCTGCCCTCATATCGTTCCAAATTCGTAGGACTTTCTTTTTTATGTGGAACATGAAAGGAGATATTTTAATGAATATTCTGGCCCGTCTTTTCAATACAATGGCAGTGGATATTGCCTCACTTTAAAGCTTGATAAAGGACCCAAAAGTGTCATAATCATAGTCTGTGTAATTCATGTATCATATTCCAAGTCTTCTGGAGGCATACAATAGATTTTTAGTGAGAAACAACCCAAAAGTAATTTCTCCTTGAAAATCTTCATGTCCTTTGCGCATTTATGAGCGCTATGAGAGAAGCTCGTTCACAGTGGCATGAATTGCACGCATTCATTTATGGGTCCTTTTTAAGCTTTAAAACATCTCCTTTCGTGTTCCACATTAGAAAGTAAGTCATACAGGTTTGAAATTACTTGTGGCAGAATTTTCATTTTTTGATTTATCATTCCTTAAAGGTTTTTACTCTTCTATGCAAGACAATTAAAAAGCCAAAACAATCAATTTGACAAAATGTAAAATCCAATCAAAACATAACCTTAATTTATGGATTTTCTATTAGCTGGGCTGACAGCCATTTGGTTGGGCACTGCACACCTTGTCATGAGCTAGCACCCATGGGCTGATGTGGGCCCCTTCCCTGATTAAAAAACAAACAAAGAAACAAACAAACAAAAAACTCATACATTGCTAGCCAGAATGAGGCAAGAAACTCTGTTCAAGCATGGAATTTCTTGTTTGCTTTTTGCCTTTCAAACTGCAAATATATAATTTTCAAACTTGTCAGTTTGCATAATGGCTTTGCAGTGGGGGGTGGCAAACAGTACTGACAGAGCCCTGAGCTTTCGAACACTCATTTTCAACTAAAAGAGGGGAAAAAAATGATGAACATTAACAGAATTTTCTTTCCTTGCCTGTGGAGGTTTATATAAATCATATTCCAATAAAGTGCAGTTATTTGAATATGCTCTCTCATTGAAATTCCTATTGCACCTAATGTGTGGGGGTTTTGAAAAGATATCCTTGTTACTGTGACATGTTTTACCTAATTGTAATTTTTGTTCCGGGCAACCAGAAAAAATAACATTTTTGGTTTACAGGGGCTTTTAAAGTTTTATGATCCCCTCATAAGGGAGCAGTAGTTTACGATTGCTTTGAAATTACTTACAGAAATCCTTCCAAAACACTTTTATCTAGAAAAAAACTTCCAAAAGAATGTAAATAAAACCCACTTCTCCACAGAAACAGACAGCATATCCTTTCACTACCTGCACCTTGTCCTAAGAGCTTATAGGTTACAATCCCTGGATTTTAAGCCTGCCAGTAAAACCTTGAAATTGCACAAGGAGTCAGGATGTCATTTTTACTAAATATGAGGTTTCAAGGAGGGCAGGAGGAATGGAGGGCTGTCCTGATGGAAGTTCCTCATCTGTTCCTTTATTTTGGAGGTCAAGAGATTATGATGATGTTTAAATTAGAGAGGTACTTGAACATGAGCTCCAGCCCACAGGGGGCAGATTGCTAATGAGCTATTGTACTTCCTCTCTGATTTCTAAAGCTTTCCACTGTCTGACTAATGAATCTTTACACATGGTACATTTTTTTACTTGAAGAAATTACAATTTTTGCCTTTCATGGGCCATTCACATCGTTTTACAAAGTATACTGTACTAGAGACGGTTTTCAAAAGTCTAAGAGGAACAACTGAAAATAGATTAATGTGCACGGTGCCTCAGAAGGAAGCATAATTTCACTTTTGAAACAGCATTGGGAGCTTGCCTTTGATACCTTAAAATGTGTCCCAAGCAAACCCGGCTCCACAGGGGGGTCTGGGTGGGCCTGGCCCACCCAATCATGAACTTGGCCCACCTTGAGAGCTACACCTACACCCACCCCTCCAACTGTTCGTCTCACCTGGTGGGTCCTATGGCCCACCTTACATCTTAGAGCTGGAGCCAGGCCTGTTCCCAAGTAGGCAGCTCACTACATTTTGTAACACAGTATACTGTATTTATTTAGTTTATAGTGAGTCTATTAACCAGGCAGGTAGATTAACTTGGGACTGAGATTTAAAATGACTCATTCAAAACAAGTTAAGCTCTATCAACAGCATTTGTGACATAATGTTGATTACCACAAAAATGTATTTAGACGTATCCCTCCTTTTCTTCACTGTAACCCTAACAATTTAGCAGAACTCAATAATTTTTTTAAAGAACAAACTCTAACCTTTTATTTAACCTTCAGATTTTAATTTGTACTACACATGAATCTTAATTGCTCTTTACTTGAAATATTTATTTACTATCTACATTTTGATGACACAACTTTAAATTGAACTTTTTTCTGTGAAATTAAAATTAACAAGTAAACTCAATTTAAATACTTAAAAAAGGACTAGTACTAGCTAGAATAAACTAGTACATTGAATTAAAACCATTAATCCATGATTGAAAGTGTCCAATTACAGGGCGGTTACTGAGATTAAGCGAGTAGTATTCGGTTGGTCATGTGATTAAAACATGGCAGCCCCCGTGAGGGGACCCTCTCCATGTCAAATAAAACTACCTTTATAAGGTTACTGATATGACATGATTCTTCATCACATGTGATTGGTCATGATACAGTGAGGCACTGACAATGAAAGTAAATGGTGTCAATTTTGAGGATTTAAAGGCAGAAATGTGAAGCTAATTTATTAAAGCACCTACATTAACATATTAACATTTTATCAGATTTGAAAGTTTTTGTTATGGTTTAGTCATTAACGTAATTGGTCACAATGTAGCTGATAATTGAAACAGAGGCAAACCAGTATTTGTATTGGGCTGTTTAATTAAAGCACTGTATAGGATAAATGGTAAAATTAGCCCGTTCTTATTACAACACTCTTGCAGCACAAAACTAGCAGAGAATCTGATGACTCATATGAGAACAATTATGTTGGAGCATCTCACAGATAAAGATGTGAAGTTTTAGTCATATGTAGCAGCAAATTATTAAAATGAGAGCAAAATAAATAAATTGTGTCATTTTCTACAGGGAATGTCACAAGTCATCAAGACTTCTCTGCCAGAAAAGCAGTATTGCACTGCTTGAAAGAGTACATTGTAGAATCAAAGCATAAAACCGACAGATCTCAGTTTTTATGGAGCGCTGCACTCCATGTATTCCTGTTTACTTTAAAATGTGCCCACCCTCCTCATCCTCTCTCTGTCTGCACACCTTCTGTCTCTCTCATTCAGTTTGACTGCAGTGGATTTTTTTTTCTTCTTTTTCATATTCCTCTCAAACGGTGTGTGAAATGAGAGGATCAGTTACTCC